>NW_015508220.1:3798-11019 GCF_001515645.1 Sinocyclocheilus grahami | reverse complement strand
TTCTAAAAGCAATCTATTTATTACTTTTCTTCCTTTGAAATCCTATAACTCTGAGTTCTTGATGCATTACTGTATTAACAGGCAGTAAATTATAGCAATGTCAACCAAGTTCAAAGTGCCCAACCAAAGGGACTGCTAATCACTATAATGGGGAGTTAAAAAAACACATTTTAGGAAAATCAACATCAATTTATGAAGTTAGCTTATGTGATGTTCTTTCAAATATTTCAGTTGTATTGAGAATTCAACATTCAAGATGACTTTGGGAAACGAGTGAATGCAACTAGTGAAAGATAACTGCAGACATGGAGGAAATGAGTGAAAAGTCTATTAAGACTCGTTTTCTTTTCTTCTTCTGCTGTTGTTATGTTGCACATTAGCAACATATTAGTGCACTGCTGCCTCTCATTGGTTTATTAATGTCATTGGTTCCTTTGTGGCTACTTGAATATTTTAAGTAAGTGTCACTCAAAACAGTAAGTAAATTGTTTTATTTGCCTTGAAAGTAGCTGTAACTTAATACAACCTAGTAAGTATAACAACTAAGTAAAGATAACTAACTAAATCTAAGTAAGGTAAACTATTGGATTTTACAGTGTATGTATGAAATGAATACTTCTGTTGAACAAGGATGCATTAAAAGACTGAAGATTGGAGCAATGACGCTGAAAATTCTGCTGGAATAAATATTGAAATAATTTGCAGGAATAAATTAAATTTTACAACATATATTTTAAATTGCAATAATATTTCATAACTAGCTTTTATTTATTTATTAACTTGTTTTTAATCAAATAATTCCAACTTTGGTGAGCATATGAGACTTCTTTCAAAAACATATATATATTTTTTTATTGTACCTCGTCACTCAAAAATTTAGGTAGAAAGGTAAATTATTTCTAAAGTTAATATTGTTCCAACCAGATCTTTCTGTTTCTTTCTCACAAGAAACACAAAAGTAGGTTTTAGGTAGGCCTATTCAAAAATTTTGAAGATGTTAAGGCTTGTTCAGTCACTTTCAGAATGATTTTCTCCAGCTGATGAATGATAAAAACATTAACAGCCAATCAGAATCAACCAAATTTTAACGAGCTCAAGCATTTAAAGTGGCAGATGATAAAACTGCAGCACACGCTTATAATAAACAGAAACTTATTGTGCACTGGTGTGAACACAAATATAGTTATCATTGTAGTTATGGCCATTGGTGTAAATGGGCCTTTATATTTTCCATTTTCCAACTATTTTCTTTAATAGAGTTCATTTAATGTATGTATTTCTCCATATGTGTTTGCAGTGTTCTGTGACATGTGGAAAAGGCATTCAGCGGAGGGAACCCGTTTGTAGGAGACAGACGGCCTCCGGTCAGCTGGTCACTCTGGACAGGTCGGCCTGCAGTGACCTTCCTCTTCCTCCTCTGATCAGGAGCTGCCGTATGAGCCCGTGCAACAGTAAGATACTCTATGCTTGCCTTTCCATTTTTTTTCTAGCCGTCCTTTACTTGCCACGTAAGTTTAAGCCTGAATCTTTCAGTGTGAAGCGTTCGATTTCTTGCACATTTCGTGTAAATTATGGTTGTAATTTAACTTAGAACTGACCTCTATTTGATCTTGCCCTCACTATGGTCTCCATACATTCTGATAGCAGCACAAGGAAAATTTCATAAAAGGATTTCGGGACTCCCTGATGTTTTGAGCTGTAGTAACAGCACAATCCTACTTGGGTTTCATCTCAAGTTTCTCAAATAAAAAGCAGGGTTCTGTAGGTATCACTTAGCATGTTATTATTATTGTCATGATACCCATGAACCAATGAACTCTCTGTGGTCATATATGTGAACATATGAAATTTCCAGAACCGCTTTGTGATGCTTTCATGCTTTCTTGAGATGCCTTGATAATGTTTCGAGCTGAATTAGGTTTATCAGTTTGTATATCTTGATAAGGTCCTGCGGTATGAAGGGACGGTCCCATAGCAGATCAGTCTGCAAGCGGAGAACGCATTAACGTTGTGCCCTCATGGTTTTTGCTCTTTCACCTAAACTTTCCAAAGCCCTTTTGTCCAGTGTGATTTGACTTCATTGGGCTCGAAATCAAGAGTCTGAACTGCTGAGATTATTTGGGGGTTTCTAGAGCGTTCATAACCTCACGCAAAACTAAAGTAATTAGCCCTAACCGATGTTTGAACCGTTTCAGCTTCTCCCATCTCTCTCCGCAGAGCACAAGCACTCCAAAAAACGTTGCCCTCAGGTCATGGGCCTGAAACGCATCTATATCCAGACCAGACAAGAAAAACGCCTCAGTTTTACCATCGGAGGACGAGCCTACCTTCTTCCCAAGACCTCCGTCGTTATCAAGTGTCCCGTTCGGCATTTCCCTAAAGCTCAGGTCCGTTGGGAGAAGGATGGGAGTGATCTGACCAGCTCCAAACGTCTGAGCATCACCAGATCTGGCGCTTTGAGGATCTACAACCTGGAGGCTGAAGATATCGGACTGTACCGCTGCTGGGCCAACCAAGATTCGGACATCTTCATCCTGAAGCTGATCGGATACAATAGTAGGCTCCTGGAACATCCTGAAGGAAAGAGTTTGGGAAGTAGGAGCTTTCATCCATACCTCAATAAAGAAGGAGGTTACGTTGGTTCAAAGTGCCATGAGGGGTTTCCACCTGGAAAGAAGGCTCCAAAATCTCCCCCAAGCTGGATGCAAAAAAACGAGTTCTACCGAGACGACGATGGCCAGCCTAAGGAACTCTGGGATACTCTTGCTTTAGGAAACTATGCTTTGGCTTCAGCCGCCAGGAGCCACGCGGGAGCCTTTGTCCTTGATCCTGCACAGTTCGAGGAGCTCGTGAAGAACATCAGTCAGCTGGCCGAGAGCGGAGATGTGACGGATGAAATGGCGTTGCACCTGATTGGGAAACTTATGGAGGATTTGGCTGCCGCGGGGCAAGGGGCACAAACTGAGGAAAGCACTACGATGGGCAATCATTTAGATAAGACGCCAAACACTTCTGAACATTCTGAGGGAAAGACGCCGAAAAAAGGCAGTCGAGCGGTTATCGTTCGACAAAAGCATCACGGATCTGCCATGAGCTTCCAGAGGGATCTCCGGATCCATGTGGGCAGGACCACTTACCTAACCAATGCTACCCACAGCCTCACGCTGATGTGTCCCACTCAGGGATTGCCACCTCCAAACCTCTCCTGGAGCAAAGATGGAGCTCCGCTTCAGAACAGCGACAGGTAAAGACAACCAGATGTAGATGAAGGGGTTGAGGTGCCATACAGTGTTGCAGTTTATCTTCCTTTCTTTTTCTTAGGTTACAATTTGTGGGCTTTTATGTCATCAGCTTCTTTAAAATCATTTAAATGGCAAGTTAAAAAAATAGTTAATTGAAAACGTAAATTCTGTCATAGTTTGCTTACTCAACATGTCACTCCCAAACTAAATAGAGTACAAAATGATTATTAATGAATAGGGATGCACAACATACTGTGCTGACATTTTTTCGGTTTATATGTACATTTGCATTTATGCATTTAGCAGATGTTTTTATCCAAAGAGACTTACACTTGGAATTGAATCCATGACCCTTGAACTTTTAATGTTTAAGTTACTGGAATCAGCCATTGTTTGTAAAATGTTTTATTGTAACTGCCAATATATTAAGTAGTATACATTTGTAATATTGGCCATTATAGAGTATAAGTATTGGTGTTTATATAATTTAGTGTTATTTGTATACTATTATTTATATATATATATACATTTATATTTATTATATATTGTATATTTTCCATTTTTTTATTGTCTGTTTTTTTATTTAAGTTTTAGTAAATGAAAGTAGTTCATTTGTAATTTGTTTAATTCAAAATGTATTTATTTATTTATTAGTCTTAATAAATTATTTATTTCCATTTTTAGTAATTTCAGTACTTCAGGTTTAATTAATTTTTATTTCAGTTAGCTGCCAAGGCAACATTTCCAGCTTTCATTTAAGTTTTCCTTCTAAAATGTTGGGGTTAATTCAGGACAGTTGGACCATTTTCTCCCAGTTCTCCCAATGGCAAAAAAGTTTACCTGAATTCACCAAATATTTTATTTGAGCTTTTTTTAATTAATAAAAATTATTTTTAACAGTTTTAGTTTTAGTCAAAAATATCATCCTGAATTTCTATATTCATGCATCTCTCTTTTGTTTAAGGACAAAATATCACCTTTTGTGCTCTACTGAAATAAAATGATACATTTTAGATGAACTATTCCTTTAAATGTGTCATTTTGTGCCTGCATTATGTGGCTCAAAATATAACTAACGGCATAGGCGTTTTTACTCTAACACACCAGTACAGTGTCTGATTACAAATCTTCTGGAATTCACTTGACTTTACTCTTTTTTTTCGGTTATTATCAACTGCAGTTCTTTTAGTCCAACGAACATGATGTTGCAAACGATCAGAGTTCAACTTTAACACCGAAAAGCCATTTTTTCTCTCTTTATAGAAAACAAGACTCCCTGTGTACCTCTGAGTCCAGCCGTGACTGATCTTGATTGAGCAACCGCATATTCCAAAAGCCTGTTAATCACCAACCCACTCAAATATTCACCTCCAGAGCACCCCAGATCTCACGTTATGCGGTCTGTTGGGGTCAGATATTCTGGCTGTGCTTCTTTCACTTGCTCTCCAGGGTCGCATTGTGGTCTAATCGTCGGCTCTATACTGTTGACTGTTAAATACCGTCATTGAAAACATTGACTTAGTAGCTCAGCTTTGTCCAGCTCACGGCCTTAACATAGCCTCCGCCCAGACAGTCGCCAAACATTGTCTGCCCCTCTTCCTGGTGTGCGCTATGGGACCTGAAAGAGACATGGCTGTGCAAACATTGTTCAGGCGTCTTCTCGCGGCCTTGGCTTGAAAACCCAGCAGTCCTGAGGGGAATCGTGAAATATTGAAATGCTTTAACTTTCAGAGGTCACTTTTGACATGACAGTAGGGTCATGCTACGAAACGGGTGCTTTTTCAGACAAAGTGATTTTGAAGTCAATTTGAGATTTTAGACATTTTAGGAGATAAATAATGCAATAATGTAATAATGTAAGTGTTATTTGCATTGTGCCATCTCATGCTAACACATTTTAAAATGTTGAGTTATCTTCAGAAAGGTGAAAGGACATTTAGAAAGAGAATATAATCTGAAAATGCATACAAATATCCAACAACTGCAAAAGCGTTGAACGGCTGAAAATGTATGATTTTCAAATGAAAAGATAAAAACCTTGAAGATTTTTTTATTATATTATATTATAGCTTTTATTTCCTTATATTTTCTTATATTTCTTACATTTGCATGTTTGCTAATATAGCATTAAGTTGGAAACAGCTGTTTTAGATAAAAATACATAAAAAGTAAAATAAAGTTATTGTATTTTTGTTGATAAGTTTATCAAAATGTCTGTTGACACTGTGAAAGCTGACATCAGTTAATCATTGTTAAAAATCATTTTTACATATGTACTTCATAGTAAGACACAAATGGGACTCGTTTTGTAGAATTACCCTGCAGATGTTGATTTTGACAGCTTGGTTTTATGCTAAATTTTCGGCGCATGTCACAGTCAGATTTTATTTTATTGGATTTGGAATTAAATAGATTAATTTAGTTTTATTGGCTGATGCTTGTTTCTATGATTTTTGATGCCACATCATCTTTAGATCCTTGACAGAACTTAAGTCTGGCAAGCAAGAATATATATATATATATATATATTTTTTTTTAATTTTTTTTATAGAGATCTCAAGTTCAGCTGAGGGGAACAATCTTGTAACCATTTTTTGTCGTAATATATTTTTGGATCATGCACAATTCTTCTATAGTACTTTATTTATTTATTATACCCGTTATTTTGACCACAGTATTGCTCAGAGCTGCCAAATCATTTGCCTCCCACTCTTTTGTTGACAGCCGTGTTTGTGTGCGGTCTCTACTGCATCACTGTCGCGTTTCTATGATTTTTGATGCCACATCATCTTTAGATCCTTGACAGAACTTAAGTCTGGCAAGCAAGAATATATATATATATATATATATTTTTTTTTAATTTTTTTTATAGAGATCTCAAGTTCAGCTGAGGGGAACAATCTTGTAACCATTTTTTGTCGTAATATATTTTTGGATCATGCACAATTCTTCTATAGTACTTTTATTTATTTATTATACCCGTTATTTTGACCACAGTATTGCTCAGAGCTGCCAAATCATTTGCCTCCCACTCTTTTGTTGACAGCCGTGTTTGTGTGCTGTCTCTACTGCATCACTGTCGCCATCATAACACTGCTATTCAATGCCACTTGACTCCAAAACCAAATATAACGTCACTGCCAGCTCATGCCAGCCCAGTGCCAACCCAGAATGAATGCATTCCACTCCTACAGAGTAATATTTACAGTTAGAGCATGTTATTCTTCTCTCACTGCAGGTATTGGGGATATTTTAAACACGTCTCGCTATACGGAAATTGTTCCAAATTACAGTGTGTCTGTTTTTTTTTTGTTTTTTTTGCATTGATGGGAAGAAACAAAAACTGTCCTATCTATCCGTTTGTCTGTCAAGATGTTCAGACAATTTGTGAAGGTCACAATTTGAAAGCATTTTAATTATTTCTATTATTTATTTCGATTATGTACAATATCGTTCAAAAGTTTGGGGTGAAAAAAATAAATACATGCATACATACATATTTACTTACTTTTAATCAAGAAAAGGTGCATTCAATTCAAAAGTGAAAATAAATAAATAAATCCACCAAAATTAAGCAGCGTAACGTCTCGGTTACGTATGGTAACTCTCGTTCCTTGAAGGAGGGAACGGAGACGTCACGTCGGATGACCGACGAAATTGGGATCTCGCTTAGAGAGACCAATCCCCTTCGAGTGTAAACTAAACGAGCCAATCCACATTGGCATGCGATTATTGCATCCAGCTGCTGCTGATCACAGCGTGAGTATAAGTAGGCAGCAGATGCAGCGCATATTCAAGTTTTCGCTGAGGAGCCGAGCCGGTGACCTGGCCACTCAGCGGTGGTACAGGAGCTGTGGCGACGGGACGTGACGTCTCCTTTCCCTCCTTCAGGGAACGAGAGTTACCATACGTAACCAAGACGTTCCCTTTCAGTCGGTCATTCTCGACGTCACGTCGGATGACCGACGAAATTGGGATC
>NW_015508220.1:0-3483 GCF_001515645.1 Sinocyclocheilus grahami | reverse complement strand
CTCTGCACGCAAGACAGGGGCATCTGCTGCTTTCACTGACATAAAGTGGACGCCCCTGAACTTGGGAGGGCGCCGGGCAAACTGAATCGCATAGCCGAGCCTGACGGTTCGAAGGAGCCATCGAGACGGGCTGGGTAGCTCTAGCCAGGCTCCCAGACACCGCGTAAGTGGCATCAATGGAACTACAGGCGTAAATTCGCTTACCACCAGGTCTGGTGGGGGCCTGGACGGGCGGGGCGGCTGCCCTGCGGCCGGCTCCTCGGCGCAGTTTTGCTGGAGGCTGCTGCGGAGACTGCGCGGGAGCGGGGGCGGCGGCCGGGGGCCGCCCTCAGTGACGAGCCGGGTGGAGGCAGCAGCTGCACGCCGGGGCAGGATGTACCTGATGGCCTCAGTCTGCTTTTGGGCAGCGGAGAACTGCTGGGCGAAGTTCTCCACTGTCGCGCCGAAAAGGCCGGTCTGGGACACGGGGGCGTTCAAGAATCTTGTCTTGTCCGTCTCGCGCATGTCGGCCAGACACAGCCAGAGATGGTGCTCCTGGACCACCATAGTGGACATCGCACGACCCAGAGACCTTCCTCGCTCGTAGCACGAGGTTCGTCGCGGTGCAGAGTTCTTTGAGAACTTCCGGGTTGTGACCACCCTCGTGCAAGTCCCTCAGTGCCTTAGCCTGGTGCACTTGCAGTAACGCCGAAGCATGTAAGGCGGACGCAGCTTCTCCACAGGCCATTTAAGCACTGCCGATCAAGGCCGACGAGTGCCTACAGGCCCGGGTGGTGAACAGCGGTTTGCCCCGCGAAGTGGTAGCGGGATTTGGACACAATTGCATCACAACCGACCGCTCCACCTGGGGAACTCCCGCGTACCCCCGCGCTGGACCCCCATCAACGGTGGTCAGGGAGGATGAGCCACCGGGCCGGTTTCTGACAGTGAAAGGTGCCGTCCACGACCCAGCGATCTCATCATGCACCTCCGGGAAGAAAGGCACTGGGGTGGGGCCCCGAGAACCAGCGCGCGCCACCCCGAGAAACCAATCATCCAACGTTGAGGGTTCGGGACACGGTGGAAGATTCCACTCGAGCCCGACACTCTCGGCGGCCCGGGAAAGCATAGCGAAGAAACAAGTGGTACCCCCCGGGAGGGTCCAGCCTGCTCTTTTGAGAGCGCCGCTGGTTTCGCAATGCCGGCGGGTTTGGGCATCCCCGGAGGTGAATTCCTCACCGTGACCGTAAGACCAGTCCGCCCACCGCTAGAAGAAGGACGCCCCCGGCTGCCACCAGAGGGAACCCCAGATCTAGGCAGTGGCACGGGCACTCCGCCCCCTTGCAGGTAACGGAGTTTGGGCCGCAACTCCGAAATGGTCATACCCCCGCAATGGGAGCATGAGTCATCCACGAAAGCCACCTCAGCGTGCTTCATGCCCAGACACGAGAGGCAGCGGTCGTGACCATCACCCGGCGCCAGGTAAAGACCGCACCCAGAAACACACAGATGGTATGACATCTTTAAAAATACGCATCTTTAAAAAGACATTCCACCCGTGAAGCTCTTTTAAATGGAAATTGCTCTTTTAGTGTGCTGGAGCGCACAGGGGAGATGGCCGTCTGCAACACACACAGGGGTAGTGCAGCCTGTTGTGTGCAACCCACTCGACACGGGAAGCCACCGCCGCTGAAGCGCCATCCACCAGCACGAGAGCCCACGAAGAGCGTGCTTGACTGTAGCTTTACTCTTAGCAGAAGGTCAGGAGCAGAACGATAGAACCGCTCGGCTCCGAAGCGAAAAGCTGAATATGCGGTGCATCTGCTGCCTACTTATACTCACGCTGTGATCAGCAGCAGCTGGATGCAATAATCGCATGCCAATGTGCATTGGCTCGTTTAGTTTACACTCGAAGTGGATTGGTCTCTCTAAGCGAGATCCCAAGTTCGTCGGTCATCCGACGTGACGTCGAGAGTGACCGACTGAAAGGGAACTGTGTTTTGAAAACAGTAATATTTTTTAAAAGATTACTATTTTAGTATTAGTTTTTACTGTTTAATGAAGTAAAAACTCTTTGTAATTTTTTTTTATTTTGTAATATTTCCAAAGCGTTAACAAAAAGCTTCACACTATTGCAAAATTGTAAAAAAAAAGTTCTCCAACATTAATAAAATTAAATAAATTAATTAAAATAGACATAAAATAATAATAAATATCACCAACAACACCAACAGTAGTAGTAATAATAATAATAACATACAAAATAAGTAGATAAACTTTAGAATAATGCACACATTTACAAATGAACATATCAATATCAAAAATAAATAAATGAATAAATAATAATACAAAAATAAATGAATAAATAAAAATTAAATAAAAATTACAGTCATAATTGCAGATACATTTGTGGTCTGTACATATAATATTATGATTTTATAAAATCAAACATAACAGATGAGTATGCTTCAGTTAGTGTTTCCAAACCTTTTAGTTATATTAATTATTTTTCTTCTCACAATATGTGATTGTGGGTTTTCCAAATCCTATAAAAGTTCACAGATCATTTCAATAAATATTAAATTTTTTTTGGAATCTGATATCAGGTCACATATACACATTAAAACAATATGTGGTGTTTCAGTAATACATTTAACAAAGTTCCCCTTCGGGAACTCGAGCTGCGTCGGAAAAAGCTAGGGGAACGCCTTCAGCGATACCAAGCTCTGAATCATATGTGTAATCAGTCGAACGATGGGCGAGACGTCCGCGGCGGGTGACGTCATGACCAGGAAGCTTTAAAAGCACGTGAGGTGCCGCCGGCGCTAGCTTTCTGTCATTCAGCGAAGCTCTCTATGTGTGTCGGTCACGATTTATGTTCTGTGAGTCTTATTTATTGTTGTCTGTCTGTCCATTGTCTATAAGCTCCAGCTATGTCTAAGCTCATGCAAGGACAAAGCATTTCAAGGGCGAGAGCAGGCCACGTTGTAGGTTGTGTGTTCCTCCCTGCCCAAAGATAATGTTATATCACGAGTGGGGACACACACAGCCTGTGCGTGGTTTGCTTGCGAGCGAAGCATAGTTGTTACTGCCTTGCTTCGCTCTCAGAGGGCCCTCTTTGAGGAGGGAGCTTTCACTAGCGTTCCTCGCGGTGCCGGCCCCGCTTTCGCCGAGGCGGAGCGGCGGCTGTGCTCGTGGGTTTCGCGCATGGTTCTGCTAATCACCAGATCCGGCGCCCGCTCTCGGGGTTCGGAAGCCCGCGCTGCGGTACTTCCCCCCCCCGGGGAGAGGGCGCGACGCTCCGCCTGTCTTTCTCCGAGGAGATTGATACGGAGGGCGTCAAAGAGCTCGCCAGTTGCACAAACATCAGTTACACAAGCAAACAATATTATGCCTTATATTATAATGAGCAGCATTAATAAGGAGCGGAGCTCGCGCAGCCGGGGCGGATTGTGTTCTCCCCCGCTATTGACGGTCCGCTCTCGCCGGGCACGCTCCGAGGAG
>NW_015508219.1:26412-26978 GCF_001515645.1 Sinocyclocheilus grahami | reverse complement strand
AGAGAGAGAGAGTGTGTGTGTATGTATATATATATATATATATATCTATCATTTTTGCATTATTTTATTGTCATGTGTGTTACCCTGCTTTACACACTCTACTCTCCTGCCTCGACGAAGTCAAACTTTGGCTATCCAACAACTTTTTAACTCTAAATGACTAAGACTGAGGGTATCATTTTTGGCCCATCTGATAAATCTGAGTTTAATAATACCGCCCTGGGCAATCTGTCTGGTTTTAATTCAAGCTGTGTCCATAATCTTGGTGCCCTCATTGAGAGTCGGCTAACATTAGATAAACATGTGTTCTCCGTCGTTGCCTCTAGTTTTTTCCAGCTTTGCTTAATTTCTAAAATAAAACATTTTATGTCTGAAAAGTCTCTTGAGATAGTTATCCACCCTTTTATAACTTTGTGTTTGGATTATTGCAACTCTTTGTTTTACATTATCTCCAAGTCTCAGGTAGCTTGACTTAAACTGGTTCAAAATGCTGCAGCTAAATTTCTTAAAAATGGTCGCAAATATGACCACGCCACCCCCATTTTGTGAGCCCTCCATTGGCTTCC
>NW_015508219.1:24454-25778 GCF_001515645.1 Sinocyclocheilus grahami | reverse complement strand
ATCTCTCGTAGTCATCATGTCCCAGCACCATATGTTCTGGTATGAAGCTCATCATGTCCAGCAGTTACCTGTAGAGCTCAAACAGGCATTATATCCAAAATGCCTTACAGGCACAAACGGTCTAAAAACTTTAAAACCAATCTCATCTTTCATGAATAAATTGAAGCTCAGTCACTGAATAAATGAAGGGAAGAATTGGATTGCCAGCAGTTATGAGCAGAGCAGATATCTACAGTATAAGTGGAAGCCATACTTCATTGCCTCATGAATAATCACTGGCAGTAATTGCGGTGTTTTGACAAACCGGTGCTGTTAAATCTATCTAGTATAAAGTCTAGAACTGATTCTGAGCCGTGGCAGTGACGGACGAACAATGTGGCACACAGAGGACCATGGTAGGGCAATAAATGTACAGTATTTCTCATAGATTACAACACATCTGTGAATAGGAAGAAATGGAATGTCAGACGACTTTTATGGTTTAAAATAGGGAGCAATTATATGATGCTATCTTTCTGATGTATGAAATTGACAGTCTCTTTGTAGTGGAGTCTTGTGAAACTTTTGGAGGTCTTCGAGATTATTTGAGTTTGATATGAGAGCCTCTACAAATCTTTTGCAGTCTAGAGATGAAAAGAAAGCTGAAATTTGGCTTTCCTGAGTCATAACACTGAACAAAAGCCACATTTATACCACAAAATGGTGTTGCACAGACTTTATAATGCTTGCATCATATTTACACATGAATCAGAGGAAACTGTGATTTAGTGCATCACACACTAAATAGTAGATTTCAATTCAGATTTAGATATTTATTCTCATGCACAACCAAGAGAATACAAGAAAATGCACAGATTTTCATGACAACAGGAAAGTACTATATATATATATTTACATATATATATAAACACCATTATAAATTAACTATATTAAATCTCTGTAATATTTTATTAAAATTAAGAACAAAAGACTAAAAACTAACATCAGTGATCAAAGTAAAAAAAAAAAATCTATCTATCTATCTAACTATAAATGTTAATTTTTATAAATTTGTAAAATATAAATTAATAAAATAATATTTTAAAATATTAAAAATGAGTATGCACAGTTAAATATCCATGTATTGGCTGATACTGATACGTTAACTTATGCAGTACAGATATTTTGTGCATTCATAATCTGTTTTATGCACAAGCTAAAAAAATTGTCTTATAGTGCCCCCATTGGCACCCCTTAAACTCTCCCAGTGTCTGCATGTGGCAAAAAAAATAAAACTTAAGCCTATAAATAGACGGATGCAGGAAGCAAAGCCAAATATACCCAA
>NW_015508219.1:20034-20509 GCF_001515645.1 Sinocyclocheilus grahami | reverse complement strand
AGTCAGCAGTCATTCTTCCCATGACAACCACAGACAAAGGCTCAACAATAAAAGAGGTTGCATTCTTCCATTCATCCTGTTTCAAATAATGTAATCTCAAAATGCAATTAAAATTCAATCATATAATAAGGTATTCCAGTATAAACAAAGCAGTCTTGAGAATTCAGAGTCCTCTCTGTTTGCATAACCACTTTTTGCCACATAATATAGAACATAATTTAAACAGAATAGGCAATGAGAACCTAGTAAATGAAGAGCATAGATGTAAATATCTGGCTCCTAACCATCATGTTTAGACACATTCTTCACTCTCACAGAATTTCCTTTAAGAAAACATTGGATTTCAAAGTTGGTAACAATGCTTTACTGAATTCCTACAAAGGAATGCTAAGCCTATTTCTTGCAGTGAAAGAAAAATACAAAAACCTTTCTGTGATGCAAGGAGTCTTGGAACAGATGGAGATGTAGAGGTTTG
>NW_015508219.1:15417-19987 GCF_001515645.1 Sinocyclocheilus grahami | reverse complement strand
ATGTTGCGCTGCTTCCCACCATCAGAGTAATGATAGCTGGATTTATAATGAGGCCTATGGGGAGATGATTGAAGATGTCTTCTATTCTGAGCAGAAGAAAAAGTGAACACTTCAAAGTGTGCTGCTGCCAGAAGAATTCATCATGAACCTTGTATGAACTGAGCATAAAACCTAAGAAGTGTGTGGAACAAAGGGACCTCAATACATCAGCTTAGATCTGGTTAACAAGTAGCAGAGGAGAGAAATTGTTAAGTGCCATATAAAAATAAATTTTATACCTTAAAATTAAGTACCGGAACCTTTTAAATCCACACCACTCTTTTATATTAGATTCAACATTGTCTTTAAAAGAACCAAATATGAATGTTGTCCAAAACAACATTGGACCCCATTGACTTTCATTGTATAGGGAGGGGAAAAATAGAATGTAAAAATTGATTTTTCAAAGTTGTAAATAAAACAAAGTTTATTGGAGCACGTTTTACAAGAAAATACTATTTTAGTCTTTCTACTTCACAATCTCATGTACCTACACCATTTTTTTTAAATCTCGTTTTTGTGTATTCCCATTTTTAGTGAACTATCTCTTTAACTCTTTGCGTGTTGACAGATTGATGTGGATTGGGCTTTACTTTCCAGGGTATCTTTGAGAATCATCAATGACGGGCCTTAAACCGGTCAAAGAATATATAGAGTCTGACCGCTCAGATCACATTGATGCTCAGATCTGACAGGAACTTTGACCTCAGTCAGACTTTTGACAGCAGCTTGACTTTGAGAAGACACAACGGGTTTCCCCTGAAGGTTATCCACTGACTGAGCTAAAATTGCTCTTCTGTCTTGCTTATAAGGTCTGACTCAATCTCTGAGCTTCAGGTGCTAAAGCCTGAACAATCCTCAAGCTGTGCTTGCCGGGCCTGAAACCAAGCAGCGGGCACGAGCAAATTCATATACTATGCTCTAATTGGAGCATATGGTCTATGAAAGCCATTAGGAAATCTGGACGATGGCATCTGATACCGAATTTGCATGAACGTTAACCGTGCAAAGCCTACTGTGTCATATTTGATAGCCTACACACATTTCTAAGATCTCTAAATTATCAACTGGATCAAAACTTTCCTGAAAAACCTGTTGTACACAATCTACTATGCTTTCTGTTGTCTGATTGATAATCCGGTTTGCTTTGAAAGTTATTATTTGTTTGTCCCTACTTATGTTATTGTTTGTTACCTATTAAGTTTATATTGTTAATTTATTGGGGATGTGTTGGTAGAGAGGTGGGTGCCATTTTCTTTCTTGTTTTTCTCCTGTTTATGCTAGTTAGGGAGGTAGTTTATTTCTATTGTATTTGTTTTCTTTTCTTTGTTCTAGTTTAGTTAGTTTCTCCCATATAGTTAGAGGGTTTATGTTTGTTATGTTGGCCTTGCCCCCTCTTGAAGTTTTGACATCCTCCCATACCTGTAAAATAAAATAACTTTTGTTTTTTTGATATTGAGTTGATTGTTGGGCCTTTGTTAAAGCTCTGGGGTTGGGAATTGAACCTGGCTGCCTCCACACATCACCTTTTTATTCTGTTACCTGTTCCTCTAACCCTAGACTAGCCGGGAATGTAACACTGCACCAAAGTCCATATTTGTTGCACAGTTTGGGCCTCTGAATAAAACAGTTTCAATAAGCTGTTCCATTAAATAAATAAAAATAGATGACAAACAAACAAGAAAATAAATAAATTATATATATATGAATGGTTTGCAGGGTTAATGCTAGAGCGCTTGCTATACTCTCTGATTTACAGCCAAAATTATTTTGCACATGCATAATCGGTTGAAATAGTAGATTCATTATTTTTGATTAAGATTCTGTAATTTCTTATCTGTTGAAGTAGCAATGTAACGAAAGTAGCAACAGATCTTTTCTTCCATATTGTGATGTACACCCAAGATTCCAAGCGAGATGTAAAGAGGGTACTTGGTTCTATCCATCAGTAGTTGTTGACTGGATGGAGGCAGATCTGAACACAAGCTTGAGAATTTAAGAAAGGACCGGGGTTTAAACAGATTAAATGACTGGAGAAGTCCAGCATATGTCTCCAGAGAGAAGTCAGTCGTTCATTTATTCCACCACACTCTCACAAGCTATATTACTTAAAGGTAAAGTGAACCATTTCTATGCAATAATTGCTTCCACTGAACTGAAATGAAGCGCATGACAGAAAAATGTGTGTCTGTGATCCATGTTGCCTTATGACTGGGTTACATGACACCTCACATAACGAAATGTAACAAATTGTTAATGACTTATAAAAGTGAGATTCAGATATCACATAATTAAGTCATTTTAAAGAACCTGATATGAAAGATATCAGATAATAATAGGGTCTATTATCAGGACTGAAAGAGTAATGACTCATTTTAAACAAGCTGGGATGTTATAAAGCCTTTTAATACTGAACAGCTTTAAGCACAAATGTTCCAGTAAGAACACATATGTTGCCAAAGTGTCAATGAAAAAGCAAATAATCTGGAAATCACTGTATTCTATTTCAATAAATCATATTCTGGGGTAAAGATGATTAAAAACATACATTCTAAATCACAACGTCATACAAACAGCTAAATGTTGATCTAGCATCTGATAGTGAACATTTGAGCATTTTTAAAATGACATTTAAAGATGAAAACACAAAGATTAGACGTCTTGGTGATGTGCTATCTTAATGAAGGGAAAAACATTTTTACAATGGCATGATAGAAATGACTGGTGATATGTTTCTATGGATGGACTACATAAATCTGCAAACTTAACAGATGCTTTATGTCTCTAAGGACTTAATCCACATTTGCTCCTCTACTGGTGATGGCCTACCAAGATTTGATGGAGAATTAATCACTTGCTTTCAGCCTGAGGCAAATCCATCAGTGCATGGGGATACTGTGGTGTTTCTTTGTTAGAATGTTTTTTGATTTCCCTGGACAGGCTCATATCTATTTAGCCTTTAAAAAAATATGCATTGAAATATAGGACACCGAAAACTAACCTCGAATCGCAATTCTTCCTCTGTCAGCTGGGAAACATGCTGAATGGAGATCTCGCCTACCTTGGCCAGGCTCACGTCCTCTTTAATATCAGGGGAGAGCGCGGCATCTAGCGTTTGACATAGTTTGACAAGTGCAACCAAACAGGAGCAATGTAATTTACTGCAAACCTTCTTCAGACTGAACACAACTGCATGCACATATCAGTCAACTGTTTGCTTTTCTGTAATTTGTTCATGAACAGAACTATTAGTGTTCAGTTAATAATAATGGAAATTAGTGCTTTTGGCACTCCAAATAAGTATACCAGATATTAAAAATCATGCTTGATACCACTTCTGGTTCATTCCTCGCAGTGAAGTCTTCTATATCTCTATTTGTATCTGTGCTAAAAATAAAATAAAATAAAATAAAGCATGTCATTCCTATGAAAGCTTATTTCTGCTATATGAAATAACAACATAAAGGAAATTGCAAATGTATCTTACAATTCTGACTTTTTTCTCGCAATTCTGAGTTTATATCTCACAATTCTGACTTTTTATAAACTCAAAATTGTGAGACATAAATGTGCAACTCTGAGAAGACAAAGTGAGAATTCCAAGAAGTAAACTTGTAATTGAGATATAAACGTGCAGTTCTCAGAAGAAAATTCTTATTGAAAGTTACTTTGTAAACATATGAAGTAACTTTATGACTTTAAGTATACTTTTTATTTCACAATTCTGATTATTTTCCGCACAATTGCGAATTTACATCTCACAATTAAGATTTTTTTTACATTTACATTTTTACAGCTTTTATCAAAATATTTTTTTTTGTGTGTGTGAGATAAAAAGTCACAATTACCTTATTAGTATTATTATTTTTATTTAGAAAGTCAGAATTGTGATATAAATTGCATCTGAAGTGTACTGCATGTAAAGACAGAACTGTGGAATTTTTTTTATTCCACAGCATTTTTTTTCTGTAGCAGGAAGCTGAAATGACATTTCATTTATTCATTCATTTACCTATTTATTCATTACACAGAGGCTTTATTTGGCAACAAACCTAGATGAAATGCACCTTGTGATTGATTGCATCTCACCTGAAGCTGACTTACAGCAAGACCTATATTTTTTTAAAATCTAAAACGCAATGTCATCCACTTGTGGCAAATCTCGACTGAAAAAAAATCTGCAAACCTTGAAGCAGAATCGATACACTGCAGCAGAGCTATCCATCACACGCTGCCCTACCATTATGGGGTCATTTATCTAAGTAGATAGTGTTGTGTTTAGCGACACAGATTGTAACACTAATTAGAGGAGCCATTACCACATTTAAACTCCTGTTGTGCTTCCACCAAGCACATCTGTCATCATAATAGAACAAAGCGAATATGTTTTACTTTTTTCTCAGAAATCAGAAGATTCAAAGCTGCTATTAAGCATACAGCTACAATAACCTAGCTGTATGGTCAAAACACAGCCTTATATTTAGTATACCTATGAAATTATGCTGACATGAGATAGATATATATATATATA
>NW_015508219.1:13073-13665 GCF_001515645.1 Sinocyclocheilus grahami | reverse complement strand
CACACACACACACACACACACACACACACACACCCACACACAAACCATTTCTTGCTGCATTATCTAATATGCACTTATTTATCTACTATCAATGACAGATTGCACTCATCAAGCCTATACAAGAAACTGTTTATATTTGTCTTAAAAGCAATCTCTCGTATGACACACTTGATATTTTTTTGTTCTCAGACTGTTACAAAACCTAAACACTTGGACTCAGAGAGCTTATTCAGCATATAATGGAATCATCCCATATCCCACAGTCCAATATTCTCTGCACTTCACAGCTTCTGCCAGCAGAGGGCCAAATAATCAACTCAAATGACCCTATGCTGACAAAGTCCTTAAATACCCCAACATCTCTCAACCGCTTTACACACTAATTAAAGCAATCATAATTGACCTATTCTCTGCTAAATTAAATTTCTTGAACTCCTATTAAGGAGCTTTTGATAAGTCTTATTACACCATAAATTACAATTTCAAAAGATGATCCAGAAAGGCATTTAACACGTTATTAAATGAGCACAATACACTGAATTGGGGAACTACACATACAATGCAATAATTAAACATAATATTATATAGTATT
>NW_015508219.1:11255-11728 GCF_001515645.1 Sinocyclocheilus grahami | reverse complement strand
CCTGAGCCGGGCCGAGAGGGTCACACCAGCCTGGGTAGCCCTACATCAGTCAATCACTTCAGACAGCTCCGAGACCAGCTTCACTTTCAGAACTTAAACACAGATAAGCTCAACAACATCATGAGACAGGACTCACTGGAGTCGGTGGTCCGGGACCCCTGTTACCTGCTCAACGAGGGCATCTGCAACAGCAGCATTGACCAAACCATGCTGTCCATACTGCTGTTCTTCCACAGGTATGTGAAACTACTCATGTATTCACACGCCTGCTCTGGCACACTCATCTAGTTCAGGTCATAAAAACCGTAAAAGTTTCTGCCAGAGCTGTGATTGCCAGTTAATAACCAACGTTGGGATGTTTGAGTTTGATGACAACAACATGCTGTGGTTTCACTTATGTAATTCTGCCCACGTCCTGCTGACTGGTTACGAATGACTTTAAGTAACACTTTAAGTGTTAACACTACTATTTC
>NW_015508219.1:8749-9947 GCF_001515645.1 Sinocyclocheilus grahami | reverse complement strand
CTTAGTAGCTGATCATTTTGCCACTTTTTTTTCTCTGACAGCAATACACCGCATATCTGCTCAAATTACTATCTTAAGTTTTGACAGCAGTAGTAAAATTGACTAATAACCATCCAGATATCAAGAGTAAGCAAATCATTTTTACTTGGTGATATAACATTCATATTTGAAACAGCTATTGTAAATGAAAAGCTTGCAATCTGAATGACTAATGAAAGGAGTGTGGCATGACATACTGTATGTAGTCATATAGAGTAATAAGACATTCCATATCAAACATGGAGTTGCCATAACAACTCTTGTAGTAAAACTCTGTCTCATGATATTGCATTTAAGAGAACAAATATACATATGAAAAATAGGGCTGTCAATTGACCATTTTTTTTTATTATTTTAATGACATGATAGGCAGATATTGAAATTATTTGTTAATGTATTATCATGATATTAATTAAAGAGAATAATAAAAAAAATCATAAAATAAATAAATCATCCAACAGCCCCCCGATAAATATCTAAAACAAGAATATTTAAATGTCCTTGTTGAGTTCTAAATATGATGCAATAAATATTAATATGATATGCAATTTAAATGGAATCTTATTTATGGTGGTTCTGATTCTTGAAATGCGATAAAGTTGTTGCTCAGCATCTAATCACACATCTGTTTTACGACAGGACAATATACCTCTTAACCTTACTGGGACGCCTCTGAAACAAGAGTCCTAGTGTGTCAGTTAAAGTTTAATCATCTTTATCAGGGTGTCCTCAGTTTTATACGTGGCAGTGAAAGGTTACAGTCTACATAATTAGCTTTTCTTTATGAGCCTGGTGTCGGGATATAAACAGGAACAGTCTGCATGGGACCTCTGGCCAAAAGACACTTCACAGTCTCAGTTACTAAAGAGTTCAACAGCCCTCTGTTCTAATATCATCAAATAGCCATTGTTAGTCTGTACACCATCTCATTCTTGTATTCCATGACAGGAAAGGCAGTTCTTTTTCATGTTGGACCGTTCTATGCCATGAGATACTTTCCCTGTGATCCCAGCATTTTTCAAAAATGGGCACTCTAGTGTCTTTTGGATGAGAGGATTCCTTTTCTCTCCTCTTTACACTGTATAATATTTGATACTTCACACTTCTTGCAGACTTAATACCAGAGGCGGACAGTAACTAAGTACATTTACTTGAGTAT
>NW_015508219.1:0-743 GCF_001515645.1 Sinocyclocheilus grahami | reverse complement strand
TATTGCAGTTTCCACAAAAACAGTTTTCAGCATAATAATATTTTGTTTTCATGATCACGACTTAATTTTTTAATTTCTATTATGTTGAGAAAAAAAAACTATATTTCACAATATTACCGTTTTTACTATATTTTTTATCAAATAAATAAGCACATGAGAGACTTTTACCAAACACAAACCTTGAACGGCAGTGCACCATCTTTTGTGTTCCAGGTTTTGGATGACACAAGAGAAAGTAAATGATGACATTACTGTTATGTTTTGGGTGAACTGTCCCTTTAAAGCCAGTGTCCAAGGTGTCTGCTGCAGGGTAAATGTTGTTGACTCTAGCAGGCCTTCAACAAAAATGTATGTCCAAAGTATTAGAAGAGAGGTCAGACCATTTGCTTGTGAAATAAAACTGCCATGGTAGCTTGTGAAACAGCCTCACAGGTTCATGGTTTGTTGACTTGATAAAACACTCTTTTGGATGGCTTCAGCTGTGTTTACCTCAGGGCAAAAGTGAGGTCTGATCATGTTGAAGTGGCTGCCAAGGCAGACTTAATAGCATTTTGATCGCAGACATTAGGGACTGTATCCTTATTTTCCCCAAGGCCATTTTAATTGAATATACTATACACAACACCTTCGCTGCAGTCAAAAGTGAAAGGACAGTTATTCTATTGTACAGCTTAGTATTGAATGTGAAAAAATGACATTCATTGGCTGAACATAGATGATCGCACAAACTCTGAAAAGATCTG
>NW_015508218.1:26192-26999 GCF_001515645.1 Sinocyclocheilus grahami | reverse complement strand
TATATATATATATATATATATATAGACATATCCCAGTCATCCAGAAATTAAAAGAACATAATAATAATAATAATCTATAACACTCTCTAAAATGTAAATTTTCAACATGGGTTAATAATAAATCAGGAGAAATCTTTTTAAAACACAACACAAATAGTGGGAAACCATTGCTCAAGCCCTGTCCACCTTCAGGCAAAGGGTGATAAAAACAGTCAAGTCATTAAAACTTTAAGATAACACAAATTCTCCTTCTCTCAACCAAATTAATTCTGGGACGTTTTTTTAGAATTCAGTCCAAGTGACACTTGTCGGCTGCTTTTCATCAGACAGTTCTGACCATGTTTATACACAATTATACAGCCTCGCTTATAGACAAACAGATGTTGTTTATAGGTTCAGAAGTGTTCTATCTCTTTTCAAAAGCTTTCTCGTAACTATTTTTGTCCCTTAATAGGTTTACTGAAGACAAACACTACTACACTGTTACTACGTGCCTTTCTCTTCCACCTGGGTTTTCTACCTCCTCCTCAACTCGTAATCAGCTTAACAAAAAAGGAAGCCTTTTCAGAGCACACCTGAAGTGCAGCACCTGCTCTTCTCAGTGTAATATGTTTACAATCTTTGAGGTATGTTACAAAGGTTTCATAGGAAGCCTTTCCCCATTATTACCAATCTGTTCATTCTACTGTACGATTGATCTCTGACAGCCACTGGACTTGGAGATTTCCTCTGACAGCCGGATCAGTGGGAAGCGATGTGTTGTCGCTGTTGCTGGGCATAAGCTTTCCTGTATGTGATGGAAGCACT
>NW_015508218.1:16636-18120 GCF_001515645.1 Sinocyclocheilus grahami | reverse complement strand
CATTGATGTGAAGTCTAGTCAGGATTTCCGAGCCCTCATTCATAATGGGTCAGTGTCATTATTCCCTATACTCTTTAAAATAATGGTTCTTTATTGGCATCTATGGTTCCAAGAAGAAACTTTAACATATGGAACCTTTCTGTTGCACAAAAAGGTTCTCTATAGTGGCAAAAGGTGGACTTCTTCTTCTTTAGATTATTAAAGGTTCTTCTGTGAGTGTATATTTTGAAAAGACGTTAGGTTGTTGAGGAAGAACGTGATATGGACGAGGGTCAACCAGATTTTTGGAGGCTCTTGTAGGACCAACCCCAACAGATTTTGCATTAAAAATATAAATGACATCTTGCCTCATCCAACAGCTTTATTAAGTTCCTTAATATAAATAAACTAACACACACTCATTCTCCTCATCTTCACTTAGGTTTTGGTTTCTGAAGTTCATCACCATGCTTGGAATGATTGCTGCTGCCTTCTTTATTCCCACAGAATCCTTTTTGCATGGTGAGCTGATCATATTACATATTATATATAATATATATTATATATTATATTTCTGATCAATAATATATAGAGATCCACTGATATCAAAATGCAGACTGATACCAATAAATCCAATAATAACACTACCGTTCAAAAGTGGGGGGGGTCAGAATTTGTTTTTTTTTGACAAAATTTTTTAATTTTTTCAATGACACTGTAGACTGGATTCATGGCTACTGTAAATTCAGCTTTTACAGGAATGTTACATTTTAAAATATATCAAAATAGAAAATCATTTTAAATTGTTTTAAATAATATTTCACAGTATTACTATTATTACTATACAGTATATATATTATTACTTTATTTATTATTCATTATTACAGTATTGTAATATCAATCTTACTGACCCCAAACTTTTGAACGGTTGTACATGTTATGGCCAAGGCTATAATTAAGTCATGATCCATTAGAATTCTATACTACTATGTCTACATAATCAAAGATAAAACACTAAAAACTCAAATAAATCATGTAAAACACAACAAGTCAATTTAGACATCACAACATTATAATGTACAGTATAAAAAATGGATATTCATTTGGAATTTTTTGCTAAATATTGCATTTAACAATGTAAATTAAATTATCTTTAAAGATTAACTATAAATGAGTGTCACATGATGGTAAAGATAATCTAAATGTAAAAAATAGGGGAAATGAGAATGCACACTTAAATCAACATTGATACCAATAAATCAAGCTCTAAATTTGGCAGCCAATTGGCAACCAATACGATATCAATACATTGCGCATCAGAACTGATATGGGAAAAGAAGTATATCGATCAAAACATGGCAAGTGTAGTGAATAGTCTGTAACTAAAGTGATTATGTGCCTAATGTGATTATATTACAGGCTCATGGCGAGTCTCTGGCCAGTCTGGATAATGTGAATTGCATTTTTTATTTAAATCCACCAGATGGCACTATAGACCCAATGAA
>NW_015508218.1:15032-16042 GCF_001515645.1 Sinocyclocheilus grahami | reverse complement strand
TCTTAACACAATGGAATTGTGAATTCTCCTTTTCGATTTAGACATGAGGCGTCATTGATCACACACCGTCTCTGCCCTGCCTCTCATTCCCAGGTTAACCGGTGCAGCTGAGAATAAGAGGTGGTACGTGGCAGTCATGTGTGCTACTCTCTTTTTCTACACCATCGCCACCATGGCCTTCACATTCATGTACAAATACTACACTCACCCAGCTGGATGCCACCTGAACAAAGCCCTGCTATGGACTAACCTGGCCCTCTGCACCATCATGTCTTTTATTGCGGTCACTCCCTGTGTGCAGCAAAGTTAGTGCTACATTTTTCATCTGTTTCTGTTCTCTCACCAAAACAATAGTTTAGTAGTTAATATCAGCAGTTTAGATATAAACAAATCAAGAAAAGATAAAGGTTTTGTTTATTATAATATAAGGTTTATCTAAGTCAAATATGACTAGTCATTTAAGGTGACAGTTTGTTTTGCTGTCCCTCTCAGAGCAGCCCCGCTCAGGACTCCTGCAGGCTTCCATCATTTGCTGCTATGTCATGTACCTGACCTTCTCTGCTCTATCCAGCCGCCCACCAGAGAAGGGTAAGTCGGAAAGATTGCTTGTCATATGCAGGACTGTTTCAGGTCTTAAGGCATGATACTACAGGTAAAACCATTGTTGTTTCATGCACTGGTAAATTTGAGGATTTTGGGCTATTTTGCTCTCATAACGTGTCTTCTTTCAGACTAAGTGGAAAGAAAACATCCAAAATAGACTATTTGCGTCAGCAGATTTCAATTACAATGCATCTTTAAAGGCCATTTTCTCAACATGAGTCACTTCAGATGCTGGTTGTTGACAGCATTTTTCTGATTTAAGAACAGATATCCAACATCCCCCATTTAAAAACCCTTGACTCTAATATATCAACAAAATGAAACAAGTATTTTGAACCTTCTGTTCTGGAAATATATGCAAATTAGACTATGCATATTTATATATATACGTATATATATATATATAT
>NW_015508218.1:6093-7080 GCF_001515645.1 Sinocyclocheilus grahami | reverse complement strand
CCTCCAACAGGATGCGATTGAGAGTGCGTTCATAATTAATATGCCGTCGCAGCATCAATATGTATTGATGCCCCTCCTGCAGAAAGGGACAGTCACATTTGTTGGGCGCCCACAGGAACTCCCGGTGCTCCAGACGATAACGGTTGCGATAAGTGTGGATGATTTGGACGTCAAAGCGGGTCTCCTCCCCATGATAGACTTTTTCCAGCACTTTTGCTCGAAATACTGTCACAGCAGACAAATGTATTGTCATCATCCAATATACTATGTATATTAAACCACTTGTATTATGTTGGCATTGGAGACATACTGATTGAACTCACCAAAATCTTTTTGGCAATACTGTCTCTGGCGCTCACCTTTCCCTCGTACTTGGCGACATTTCCCACAGTGGCCTACAAAAGGATGTAATGTATTCATGACATAACAAAAAAAGCCCTGACTTTGTCATCCATGTAAACAACAATTAACAAAGGGAATGAACAAGAAACATGATAATATGCAAATAACGGAAAACTATGTGTACTTCCGTAGCAAGTTTACACTGCCATTTTTAAAAAGTAACATTGCCATTTGTGCAGTACTGGTAGTACCAAGTACCAAGTCACTTCGGTATCCGCTGATAGACAGCTGCTTTCAAACACTCCTGTGCAAATGTATTTGTGTGAAGAGCTTCAGAGGTTTCTATTTGCAATGTGTCTTCTGAGAATAGCCAATCAAAGACATATGCACATCAATGCAATAGCCAATCAGAGGTATTCAAGTTAGACAGAAACCGCAGAATACCATTCAAAATGCTGGCATTTTGTTCAGCACAAAGTTTTTTGTTCTGTAGGCTAATGAATCCCTTCAATGTAACGTAAACACTATGTAAATAAGAGATTATTCGTACAGTATAGACAGCTTCATTGATTATAACAAGAGTTTTCGCAAGATTGCAGAACTGTAATCAATTTGTGCTGAAATGAGGTGATTGACAGCTTCAGT
>NW_015508218.1:4107-4418 GCF_001515645.1 Sinocyclocheilus grahami | reverse complement strand
CCCATTCTGGAGAGCTTTAAAAAATAAATTACAAAAAGTGATAAAAAATTTTTTATAAAACATTGCACTACCACAACACAGCATTATTGTAATGCTCTTATATAGCAATCGGACAAATTGCACAAAGTTTTGTTACTGCAAGAACCTAGTGAAAAACTGCAAGTTCTCCAATATGTAATTTTATTGCGCCAATAAAGACAAAGTAAATGCATTTTTTCTGTAATCTTCTACAATGCTGTCTCAAACTGTGCACCTTGCCACTTTTACTTTGAAAACCACATGCTGGAGAGATCACACACAGGACTGTGCTC
>NW_015508218.1:3294-3508 GCF_001515645.1 Sinocyclocheilus grahami | reverse complement strand
GTGTGAGGGGGAGAGAAAGTGCAATATAAATAAGAGAAAGAGAGAGAGTCAGAAACCACTTACACTACAGTTCAAAATTTGGTGTCAGAAAGATTAAAAAAAACAAGAAGAATCCATAAAATTGACCAAAATTGACAGTGAAGAGCATTGCTTTGTTACAAAAATATTGTTTCAAATAAATGCTGTTCTTTTGAAATTTCTATTCATCAAAGAA
>NW_015508218.1:2000-2978 GCF_001515645.1 Sinocyclocheilus grahami | reverse complement strand
TTTTTAAAATCTTATAGAAACTTTACATTTTTGAACAGTGGTTAGGTTAAGAATTTCATGGCTAAATGCCAGATTTTACAGTTTGGAGGTCATTGTCCTCTACTCTGAAAAACAAGATTCATACAAGGATTCATTCAAACAAGATTCATGCAGTTACCATTTATTCACATCTCTTACATTATGTTTAAATAAAAATAGCGATTTCAAAGTTGATAGATTATATAAACCAGACTGAACATATTTGCTGAATTCTGAGCTTATTTTTCTGTTCTGCTGTTTAGAGTCAGTGTGAGTGTAGTTAGATTCATTGCTGACCGTTGTTCTGCCCGTTGCTTTGATAAACACTTCTGTGATGAAGGCAGGTTGAGTTGTGGCCTCCACACACCATGCAGGCATCCTCCTGCTGCTCAGATCCAAAGATCAAGTCACATCCTGGCTTCTGCACACACACACACATACAAACCCTGTGATTAGAAGCCAAAATATCAAGCACCGTCACATTCTGTTTTAACAGTACAAGCTGATCCCGCAACACTCCTGGCGAAAAACTGGAACAGCTTATGGCCCAACAGATTCTTGGAGACCTTCCAAGAAATACATTTAGACACTACTAAAGAGTGAAGCATCCAAGATTAAAGACCCTCAAAATAAATGCATCATCTACTACAATAAAACTTATTGTATCGTTGTAATAGCAACAACAATTTGTTTTCATCCGTTCATCTTGGCACAATATTTTCTGGCATTTGTAATTGATTTAATGAGTTTTCAGTGTTTCAACTTCTTTAATCATATGTATATTCAGGATGGATTAGGTGTAACGAATTCAACACTGCAAACTGAAATTCACTGAAGTATACATAATGCAGATTGCTGTCTATTTTTTACTGCTTTTACTTATGCTGTTGTTGTGTTTATTCACAATTATTAAATGTCTAATCACCGTTTTGGAATGCATATAAGTGTGGGGTTGGTACG
>NW_015508218.1:0-1902 GCF_001515645.1 Sinocyclocheilus grahami | reverse complement strand
ATATCAAGCAGCTCAACTGTTTTCATCATTGATAATAATCTTAAGTACCAAATCAACATATTAGAAGGATTTTTAACAGTAGTACATGTAGAAACAACAGAGCAAGATGGTGCAGAATGCTTCATTTTTCAACATACATTGAAAAAAACAAAACGCAAACAATATGCAATATTTCTGATATCAACATTTTGAAACTATATGAATAATTCCAAAACAATCTACTCCACAATATGGAGATCAAATAATAATAGTGGGTTGAATTCTTTAAACACATTCAAATACGTTTCCACCTCCACTATGTAAGTGTAACTCTAAAGTAAAGCTGCACCAACCACCGTCTCGGTGTGTGTTTGTGTGTGTTTTTAGGTCCACAGGTCCAAACAGAGGCATGTGAAAACAGACGGGCAGCAGAATGACAAAGATCTCTGTCTGAGCCACCGCACACAAACAAGAGCGGGATCATGAGGCCCGGGCAGGGATCAGGACCATTCAGGCAGAAGTTTGGCTTAAGCTCCAGAGTGCAGGGGTGGAGAAGGAGACATCAGGGGAGACTGCAGAGGTAGAAGGGAGGTGTGCAGGAGTACACTGTCCTCAGCAATTTCTGCAGGATATAATTAAGCCCCTCTTTCTCTTTAGACCTCCCGTGCTTTTCACGCAGGTGCAATCCTCCTCCTAATATGTGACCTCGCATTCTCTCTCTCCTTATCTGTTTCTTTGCCTTTCCTTCCTTAATCTTGGTAGTTTGTGAAATAATGATTCTCAATGGCACATCCATGATTCGGGGGCCTCACAGAGGGGCAACCACACACACACACACAAGGTGTGCTTCACACATATGGATTCAATTTGCCACATGGTGCTAATGATTGGGCCCCACTATGCATGTGCTTCTCCTTTCCAGTCCTCATGTGATGGAAACCAAATTCACACCAGCATGACTTCAGGACTAGATGGGGTTTATGGTCCATTAAGTCATTTTTACATGTGCATATATATGTAGGTTTTTGTAATATGTACTTGTAAATACTTTATTTTGTTCTTATAAAAAACTGTACATTGATGGAATCAGATGGTGATACTGCGATATATACCACAGTACAGAATACCATATGCATACAGTATGATAGTGACAAGTAACAACACAAGTCCAAAATACTATTATAACATAATAAAAGATACTTTAAACAATACTGGTAAAAAAAACATTGCATAACGAGTTTAAAGAGAAGAGGGGGTGAGAAAGACCAATTTTTTGATCAGGTAACCTAAAAATGTTTAATGTCGTGAAATTTGAATAAACAGGTATCAACTCGAAAATATGACATAATATGATGGAACAAGCCTGAATATATTTTAAACGTTTTAAAATGATTTATACTTAGTATTTTATTTAAAACGTTTATTAAAAATACTGTTAAATGTCTATTTTGTTAGTCAATTTAAAAAATATATTATTAATTTTTTTCTTATATTTCAAAACATGAACTAAAAACATTTTTAAATATTTCTATTAATTTGTCCTTTTAAAAATAGAATTGTTAGTCCTAACAAAGGCCCAATAAGTGTCAGATCAGGTAGAAATAGTCTTTAAAATAAGTTTTAAAAATATTTTTGTGAGGGTGCACAGTATTTTGTGGTTGTCAGCTATTATGAAATCGTGAAGAGCCATATACTCACCAGACATTTTCCATTCACACAGACTGTCCCCTGATCTGATTGGCATGGTGTGCCATCAAGCACCCGTCCAAAGTTGTAGTAGAAGTTGTGTCCAATTGCCAGGCAACTGAGCTCACATGGCTCGGATCCTGAAAGTAGTATAAATCAGGTTTCAGTCGTATAAGCACCTAGCAGAAGGAAAAATCCACACAGTAACACAACACATGCTTCAAAAGAGAAGAGTCA
>NW_015508217.1:26050-27052 GCF_001515645.1 Sinocyclocheilus grahami | reverse complement strand
ATGATACTTCTGTGGTGCTTTTGGATGGTTTTTGACTTAAAAGAGCGTCCAGTGCATTACTTTATTTTTCAGTGAACTAGCCCTTTAAGTGACGTGGATGAGCGCTGGGCCTGACAGATATTAGCTTGCGTCGGTGTGAGGAACACATCTGACATTCCCGTTTCTAGGGGACGCTGGTATTGTTCTAGTTGTTTTGGAAAAGAAACCAGATCCGTCCCGCTGGTGGGGAGGAAGACGGTCACCTGTAGAGTGAATCCACAGGAGCGCTGCACCTCAGGGGACGATACAGACACTCACAGTATGAACACGACACCCTATAAACACCATACTTCTGTGAAGCTTGAAGGCTGCTCTCAACTACATGTAATGCGAGTATTTCACAGGTGCAATCCTATTCCAAAGCCATATTTTCACAAAGCAGCCAGAAAAAGGTTAAAGTAACACAGGTATTTTTATTGCATGTCTTTAAAGGTAGGGTAAGTGATTTCTGGTAGCCAATGTTGATATTTGAAATCACCAAAACAAACACGCCCCTACCCCAAAAGGGTCTCGCCCCTATTTTGATAGCTCCGCCCCACACATACGTACACAACCCAGGCAACGTTTAGTAACGTTACATCGGACGCGAGCGGCGCAACAAAACAACTATAGAACTCATTATAATCAGTGATGCTGTCTACAGCATTGATACAGTATATATATATACATATCTATGGTCTACACTGGATGCAGCGCGGCACAACACGACAAATCCCCGACAGAAAACTGCTGCTGCATTCTATTCATGACGTATTGACACAAATGTCAAATGATTTTCAACGCTCGCTTTATCGCGTCCAGTGTACTAGACAGACTTTAGCTGTTGCGGCGCAGACACGGTGTTAATCACCTATCGAGAAGAAACAAAGCAACCTCGGCGTCCGATCGCAGGCCTCCGCTCCATGAGTTCTCTCCAGTGCTGGAAAGCTGAAGTGATATTTACACGGATCCTACTTCTTGCCT
>NW_015508217.1:24034-25944 GCF_001515645.1 Sinocyclocheilus grahami | reverse complement strand
GTTTTCTAAAGCGTTTTTGAAAAATCGCTTACCCCACTTTTAACTAGTATGCATTTACATTAAGCACCCGACACAATATACTTATTATCTACATGTTGCTTATATACATGCATGTCATATGAATATTTACGCATTCAAATTGTCATTATTTGAATTGAAGATATGTCATAATATCAACACGATGAATGCAAATTGAATGATTTCACGCAGTTAGCCTATTGAAAAGCCAATGTGTCTGAAATGTACATCTATCTTATTTAATTACTGAATATTAACCCCATGAATTACAGGACTAACAAGCATTAAAATAATAAATAGCACCAGAAACATCACGCCACTCAGGGCCTTTCCGGGGCCCAGCATCTAATTGAATCTTTTCACTTCAAAATAATATAGCTTACTCCACAAACCTAAAAACATGAATGCCCAAATCTCACAAAAAAAAACACAGATCACTATTTGACGCAAAATCAGATCAATAGCCTTGTCAGTTTCGACTAAATCTTCAAATGTTGGCATTCAGATGAACTGACAAAATGAAAAAGTGAAGCCATTCAATAAAAAGTGCCGAGATGAGATTTTGTGCCGTCTATGATCAGGAGGAAAAGTCCTAAACCTACAACAGAACACCAAAACAACATTCAACGTGCAGTTTGATACAAATAACATATGAACGCCATTTACATAAGAGAATCATTCTCACAGAAGTGAACAAGAAACCAGTGGCTGTTTGCATTGGTAGAAACTGACCAGATATCAGACTGGCCCCTGGGAAAGCCGCGAGAAACAACCCACTCCTGAGAAACATGAAGTCACACCCAGACTTACTAGAAAACCGTGGAGCATGACCTGAAACCCTCTGGAAGAAAGCCGAGGTCTCTGGTCTGGAAGACAAGCAGCGTGTTCGGTGCAGATCCAGTTCAGCCCAGATGATGCTGTCAGCACGAGCAACTTGAAACGGACAGATGTTCAGTTTCCAGCAGGCAATGACCAAAAAACACAGCGGAAACTATGAAGACATGTCATGGGGGGAAAAAGCAGGTCAGAACCGTGGAACGTCCCAGACGCAGACCAGCCTGAAACTCTTTCCATCTGATTGAGTGCAAAAAACAGACTATTTTGCTTTGTCAAAAGAGAAACAGATTCTGAGCACATTCAGTGAAGATGCGGACTTGTCTTGTATAATGTAAAACAGATTCAGGTCTACAAAAACACTGATACACTGGGTTTTACATTTTCCTTTATACAACCCTTCCTTTAACCCTCATTAAAACATAAAAAAAAAAACAAATACAATGTTTGATATCACAAGCTTATCAATCGCAGCGTTGCAGGTTCTTGCTGTTTCTCTCAAAATCCCACTCACGTCTCCTCATCCCAGACTATTTTTCGAGAAAGCGCTTTAAAACGTTTTCTCCCCCGTCACTTCTAATCTCTACTGGCATCCTGAAATGTTTCTAAATCAAACCGACCACATGCCATATCTGTCAAAATTGTGACAAATTTAGTCCTTTTTTTTATTAACACATCCTCTGTAGTAATAAGTGTCATTTTCCACTACCAGATACCATCTTTATGTTAATGCCAGTGTATAGCATACCAACTTGCTCTTACTCATAAAAGACAAGAAGTTGTGCGGCAAAATGGCCAATAGCGGAGTAAAAGAGAGTATGATCGTTTAATACTCGATTTAGCAAATACTTCAGTTAAATCAGAGCACTGTTAAACATAAAAATTAATCTGAAGAAACTTTCAGAAGACTGGTGAAGAATGTAAAGACTCAATATGACTACAGCCTCTGTGGCTTTAAAACATTCAGGACATTAAATGAATATCTAGCACATACTGTTGTTGATTAACTAGTAGCTTATTAGCATGCATATTACTAGCACATTGGCTGTTTATTAGTA
>NW_015508217.1:15768-16493 GCF_001515645.1 Sinocyclocheilus grahami | reverse complement strand
ATCAAACATCCAGCCAATCAAGACTCTACTGTCACTGCAAAGGCACTGTGATGTGTCGAGAAGATCAGATCAGATGCAAATGCTCTTCCAGCTTCCCATAAAGGTGAAGTGTAGCACGTGAGCTCGCGCAGGTGTTTGTGAGGAATGCACTGACGGTTATTATGACAAAGAGACATGTGGGTGAGGCCGCCGGAGAAACTCAACACCGCCAAAACCTAGCCGGCCAGTTCAGCGAGTCTCTGTGAAAACCACTGCTTATTTGCCCTTTCATTCATCTTGTGTAATGGTTTATTTCAAAAGAGCTCAAGCTCTCTGGTGTGGCTTGCGGTTTATCAGACATTATAGTACGTGTAGTGGCTGCATCGCAGGTGGACATGACTGACATTTCCCATCGTCCCTGACCTTGCTGTACGACGGAGCCGCAGTCTGGGTCCTGTGCCACCTGCAGCAGGATCTCCTCCACATCTCTGTTCTTCCCGGGACGCTCCACCAGACGCGTGATCTGCTGCTGGAGAGAGCGAGGAAGAGCCATGAGCTGCGTGAACTGACCCTCCGGGCTTTTGTCCACCTAGAGAACAGAAAACATGCAGACATCTTGAATAAATACACTGGAGCTGTGCTAGAACAACTGCACTGTATTTTATGCATCCTCATTATTTATTCTTAACGGTGACATATCATTTCCAGGTTGTAAGTGCTATAATCAGGTCCCCGGTGCATCTACC
>NW_015508217.1:2496-7699 GCF_001515645.1 Sinocyclocheilus grahami | reverse complement strand
TCCAAACCTGTTCTCACGCAAGAGAGCAAAGCCTCATGCATATATGATATGAAAAATGCATGCGGTTATTTTCCCCATGTTTCTGATCTCAGTCTAGTCATGTGTGCATGAATGTTCAACACCATCTCTGCATCGCAACTGTGTACGATCATAGGCCAATCGGGGTGTTTTAATATGCTCGAGCAGCACATGATGTTGTGCTATTTTCTCCCTGCCATGAAAAATGGAGGTCAGAATGAGCTCAGCATGTCAGCAGCTGCGACTCACACCTCCAGCACTATCAACACTACAGTCGTGACTTCAGAAATCAGCCGTGAGCCTCACAACTCACACCATCACCATCAGCGCACAAATGAGCTGTTCTCCGACACCTACAGCACAAAACCCACAAACATCTCATTCAGGTTTATCTCACTAAATACACCAGACACAATGCAATCATGCTCATATTCGTTATTGTTTTTCCTGTTTGCCATCAGCGTGTAGTTGTCCCCGCTGGGCATCGCATATAAATGCAAATCTTCATCTAATTTAGCCTGAGAAACCCATGACATTTGATGAGTCAACATCTATTTAACCCTTTCTCGCCCTCATCCTTTAACACGGTCCTGTGCTTATAGCAGGGCACTGTAATGCCAGGATGTTGTGGCTTGTTGCCATGGTGTTGATATATAGTTGCTAGGTTGTTAACTGTTCTGTAGCACTCTGCTATAGTGCTGTCAGGCTGCACAAAAACATTTGTGTCTGCTGTTGTGTCTGAATTATGTGCTGAAGTTTAAAACTCAAAATAAGACTTAAGCACATAAGCATCCCATAATAATATTTATACAAAGATATCATACTAGATTTATGTTCTTAGTAAATACAGACATGAAGGAGCATTTTATCATCTGAAGCCTATGCATGAAAATATGAAAAGGAGTGTTTACCAACAGGGAAAATTCATATAAACAGTATTATTATTTTTTTTTTTACCATGTTGTTAGGCAGTTGCTAGGGTGTTATGGGTTTTTTCCTGCATAGAGAATTATGAAGCGGCAGCCTCTGGTTGTCGACAACAGCCTCCAATGTTTGGAGAAATATTGATATATTTACATTCACTTCATATTTCTATTCCTGACCCTCACAGTGCATTATGGGTATTCTCTAGCCGTTGAGTGAGTGTACATCGGGTGTACACTTATGATTGTGGTGCATTATGGGATTGAATGAGTGCACTCAATACCGTCTGCCATGGTTACAGCCTCAGTGTTTTTTCTCTTCCATAATCGCTGTTATGAAGCTCATTCGCTGCTCAAATGTCACTCATATTCCGATGACGAGCTTCCATTACATCAATCCCAAAGAAATGTTTATACACACGAAACATGAAGCTAATAAACACACTAGTACGATAGTATATAACTTGAATGTGATTTTCATGAGATTTGGGGTATTTTCTTAACAATAAAGGATGTTTACATGAGAAACGCTAAGCAGGTGAAGCGATTAGCTTGATATAAAAGGCTACAAATAAAATATTTCTGCAAAATTAGATGACCAAAATCCACATGAGATCGCAATCTTAAGTTATTACAAACACTCGGTGGTGGTTTAAAGTGAGTTTTGAGTAAAAGCATATTATAAATCTCATAATTTGTCTTATGTAGCATGATGCTAATTGTAGCTCTAAAGCATCTGTTATCCTGCTGCATTTAGATTTCATGATATAAGAAAATGTTTTGTTTTCTAGAAAGACTCTTTTCTAATAAATAGATAAATGTATATTGGGCAGTATTGTGTGATGTGGCGTAAACACCACTGAGCCCTTGAGCAAATCTCATAACCTCATGTTGTTCCAGCTGGATTGAATCAGTAATAATGACATTTCTTTTGCGTGGTTGTGTAAAATGCCACTGTTGATCGTGATCACCATTCGTCAGCTTCCATTTTATTTGTATTTTCTACAGTAATGGCCCAACATGGGCTTGACATACTGAGCTCCTATATTCAGGAGAGCATCATTGACTAAACGATGGCAGAGGATCAATGTTTAGAAGATGCTCACAGATCCCCAGAGAGCCGAACTGACGTGTGTCTCCACCATCTGCAGACCTATTCCTCCATCCCTCTGCCTGCCCCTGCCCCAGCGCTGCCAGACCGGGGTCTGCGGGTCAATCCGAGGAGCAGAGGGAGGGAGCTGGAGGAGGAGAGGCGGCAGGGGGCAGGGGGGAATTGCTGTAGGAGCTCCCCTCCTGCCATGCATATTCATTGGAAACCCCATTCAGCAGCTGCAGTACGACATAGTACGGCCACGTAAGCGATGATGTTGGAGATCGTGAGGGACTGGGGGAGGAGGAGCACGTGAGAAGAGAGCTAGCGAGGGAGGGAGGGAGGGAGGGAGCGGAGACACAGGCAGAGTGTGAGCATCTCATCCTGGCATTCAAGCTGTCAGTGGAGGAAGACGGAGAAATTCAACAGCAATATCAACACTGCGCTCTTGAGAAGCAGCACAAGAGTTGCGAATCCCAGACCGCAAAGAGGCTACTGTCACCGCTACGCTGTTGACGTCCAACCCAGGGTTTAACCTTCACTAGCCATGAACTTCCTGCGCCGTCGCCTCTCTGACAGCAGCTTCATCGCCAACCTGCCCAATGGCTACATGTCAGATCTCCAGAGGCCCGACCCACCTGCACCGCCTCCCCCAACTGCTGCCACCAAAGCCCCCGCTGGACCGACTCCTGCCCCATCGGCGCCTCCTGCGGCCAAGTCCCCCCCTGCTTCTCCGGCCCCCGAGCGACGGCCGCAGCCCGCCCAATCCACCGGCTCGGGATTCTTCAGCTCCATCACCAACGTGGTAAAGCAAACCGCCGCTTCTGCGGGACTCGTGGAGCAAAGTCCTGCAGCGGTGTCGCGGAAGTTCAAGATCCTCCTGGTCATCGACGAACCCCAACACGAGTGGTGAGTTTACTTGCATTGATCCGGACTTGTTGATTGATGCATTGATGCGGGCTCTTAGAATTAGAAGCAGCTTCATGCAGAGCTTTGATAAGTATGCACCTTGTTTAGGGGCTACACAGCATTCTTCAATCTCAGTGTCTTGTTTTCTTCACTTGCTGCCCCTCAATCAGAAGTTGATTGGTACCTTGGACAGCACCACCAGTCTTTTTTATGCGCCTCTTAAGCAGATGGCTGCATGCAAAGAGGCTTGATTTACAACACAGTTTGTCATGACTCAAGCAAAGCAGATTGAGCACCAGAGCTGCTCTCTACATCACAGAGATCATCTCTATGTTTTCTGGTTGCAAATAGTGGGAAAGGACAGCACAGTCGATGGAAATTCTCCCAGCATGTGAGCTGTGATTGAGATGCAACACTGCTAAATGTTCGTTCATCCTAATGACTAGCGTCGATGACAACACTATCACTGATGATGAAAGGTCAGACTGCTCTAAATACGAATGATCTGCAATTTTTGTAGTATTGACAACCAAGCCAATCCTAATTGTCGATTATGAAACGCCTGCTGCTACACTCACCAATACTGTGCTCCACACCAGTGCGGCAACGGATTGGCTTGGAAAAACCCTGTCCAAATGCACCTGATGAATGCTCAGGTTGCATTACAATAATGAGCTTAGGTCTTTAATTCACACGCTCCAGAAGTCCAGCGGAGATAATTATTCAGTCAATAAAAAACCCAGATACATGCTCAGAATAGAGGAATAACACCTTACTTCCCCTAGTTACATGCATGAATATTTCAGTGGCGTTCCTCCAGAGAAGCCAGCATGCGATCTCTCTAAGAAAGCAAAGCCAGGTGTGTTTTCTGTGGGTGCTATTGATTTTTCCTGCACTGGAGGAGCTTATAAGGCTTGATGGGACCGATTTAAGAAGCTATTGCTTTTCCTGTAATAAAAGCAAGCCTAATTAGAACCATGCATGCAGTGTTCATTTTGCTAGAGTTTCATGATAATTCAATTGATTTAGCGTGTTGGAAGGGTGCAGCACATCACATATTCAGGCCACACGCTGAGCAGTAACCAGTAGGAGTGCAGCTTAAGACGTGTGCCAGGAGATGTGCAGCCAATCTCCAATGTGTCGTGCCGAATAATGACACAGACATGATCCTTAGTCACTCCTATCCCACTGGGCTTCTGCCAGGAATCTGTTTGTGTTCAACATTTATAATAATAACGTATCCCCGCACATTTCATATGATTACCTGAATTTAAGTATGAGGGCCAGTCCTGGTATTAAGTGAGAAAGCTTACTTATATGTGGTCTGGAAAACGTCTTCTGTAACACTCTGAGTGTGGATGACACAAACAAGAAGCTTACATAACCATCGGCTTCCATCTTCTGTGTGATCTGCCATGTCCACTCAAAGAAAAAGACCTCAGCTTTATTTCCCACTAGACTGTGTGCTTTTCGAGGAGTCTCCCTTGGCACTTGGAAATGGCATGCCTCACTATTTCCCTGGTTTCCCTAAATTGCTCATTTAAAAATGCCCAAATTATTCAAGAATCTGGAGAAACCTGTGCTTTTGCTAAATACTAAGTTTCTGCAACCCCTCCAAGCCTACAAAGAAGGGAGAAATCCCAGTGGGATGTGTGAATACAGGAGCTCGGTTCTGCCCTTGAATCTCCTCTATGTAGTCTCCTCAGAGAGAGTAGTATAAGGGCAGTCATGTGTGGAAGTAATGCAAAGGGACATGGTGAATCAGCACAGTGAGCCTGAGGCTTGCATCTGTGCGCAGTGTGTGGTTGCAGCGTGTGTGAGGATGCTATTATAGCTGTGAAAGCAAAATGTCGTCATGCAGGATCGATATTTTTCATCCTGCAATAATGTTCATGTAAATACATGTGCGTTTTGTTAAGGGGCACCTATTGTGCTTTTGTTGATTCCACCTTTCCTTTAGTGAGTAATATAGCTGTTTGTGCATACAAACAATCTGTAAAGTTACAAAGCACAAAGTCGGTGCCAAAGAGAGTTAATTTTTCCAACAGAAGACACTTGCCTGAAATGCTTCGTTTGCAGTGCTGCCATTATTTTTGTGATGTGGCTACATCATCATGTTACACAGTTACATAATTGCCACCTACTGGCTGCTTTGTCCAGGCCTCAAACAACAGTTGGATGATTTTGCTCTGTTGAGGAGATGCTGTTTTTGTCACTATGAGGGCAATAAAACAATGTATTGTCTACTAAAACTAACACAGTA
>NW_015508217.1:1176-1924 GCF_001515645.1 Sinocyclocheilus grahami | reverse complement strand
AGCATACAGTGATGGGATTCATGGCTGAATTTTGGGTGTTCAGTACTATCGCACAAATGTGAGTGTGGCATTGCAATACAGTGGTTCAATAAAAGAATGAACTCTTTCCCTGCCAGCAAGTTTCCAGCTACAGTCAGCATTTTTTATCATTTTCACAAAAGTTTCATGGCCCCCAGAATGTTTTGTTGAATATCTGAACATGCAAAATGTCAAAAGAAAGAACAGAGCCTGTGCGTTTAAACAAATGACGCGTTCTTTCTTTTTTATCAACACTTGAATGTGGGTAAATTTAATCCAAAAAGAAAAAAAAGAAGAAGAAGAAAAAAGCATTTTGATCAAAAAGCTGAGAAAATGGCATTTTGTCAAAGACTACGTCTGGATGGGATTCAGATCAATGATCAAAACACAGATGGAGTCGATCGCTTCCATCAAAACATCCAAAGCGTCGCAGTCCTGAACCACTTACTGCCTCGACATTTCATTCAGTAGCGTTAGGCAGATTCGATTGATATGCTGTTTAATGTTTGATGATGATTTTACAAATGCATCTGCTTATGCACTCACTTGTTTCTGCTTGTTCTTTGCTGTGTTTTGATCCAGACATGCAATACTCTTTCAGAAGATGCATAATAGCACCTCCTACTGTATAACAGTGAAAACACGGGAAGCCGGAAAATCGTGCGCTTGCGCGTACCTCAAAAGGGGGCTTACAATGATTTACAAAGATACATAACAGCTACAAGTGTAT
>NW_015508217.1:0-1166 GCF_001515645.1 Sinocyclocheilus grahami | reverse complement strand
TGCACTACTTGCTTTATGCAAGCACTATACAGGATAAATCACTATGCGGTTAAGTGGTAACGCAAGAAGCACTGTTTCCGGGTCCAAGCCACAACTCGCTTCCCTTGAGAATATTACCTCAGCAGCCGTTTATGAGCACTGTTTATTCATATTAAACATTTAAGCTAAATGTTTTCAAACTTACGGTCTACACTACAGTCTCCATGCTCACAGCATCCCAAACACAAATCATTTTTATATTTATTTATTTATATTTATATTTTCATTGTCTGGCCATCTGGGATTTCGGTATAGAGTTAAAGGTTAGGATTATAATTATTTTGGTAGTATTATATCACATTGTGAGTGTATATTAGCACCTTTTGTTGTTTTCTCGTGGTATCTGATAGAGCGTTTGGACACGGAAGCGGTGACACGTGATGTCAGACTTAACAAGCGGATACAGGATTTACCTTATTAGACTTTATCGACACGAATTGATAGGTGAAACAACAAACAGCCACCCACAAATAGTCTATAAACAAAGCAACAGGCTGTCTTTGAGTTCACATGAACAACGGTTAAAGTTACTTGTCGTCAGGCTACAGAAGAATACCATAATTCATCCATTCAATTAGGCCCAAGACATAGAGAGTCACGCAGACCTATAACAACCCAGCCACAACACATAATTGCGAATAACACACCTTACCTTAACACAGAATCGCCAGTCCAGCGTTTATATTTTTTGAGTTAACATGTAAGCTACTAAACATGAGTGGAATATGCACCGCAGCATCCCCACACCTTGATGCTCATGACAAGAATAACATGTATCTCTTCTACAATTACCCCATCAACTTCGGTCAGAAATCTTGGTGTAACTTTTGATAACCAGCTGACCTTCAAAGACCACATTGCAAAGACAGCTCGATCTTGCAGGTGTGCATTGCACAACATCAGAAAGATCAGGCCCTTTCTAACGGAGCATGCTGCACAACTTCTTGTCCAGGCCCTTGTCATCTATAGGCTGGACTACTGCAATGCTCTTCTGGCTGGACTTCCATCAAGCACAATCAAACCTCTACAAATGATTCAGAATGCAGCGGCACGACTGGTCTTCAACGAGCCTAAAAGAGCGCGTTACACCTCTCTTTATCTCCTTGCACTGGCTGCCGGTTGCGGCC
>NW_015508216.1:34810-42722 GCF_001515645.1 Sinocyclocheilus grahami | reverse complement strand
ACACAGTCTTTATAGATTGGACAGCACAAATACTTCTATCATTTACTCGGGTAGAACAAAAGGAATCATGGCAGTTATTTGAGATTTGACTTACTAGTCATATGGAGCGCAGCGTTCACTGTACAGAAGCTAAACAAATGTATATTTAACACAAGGAACCATGCTTTTGAATTCTAATACTCACATTTGTAAACACCCTTGTCGCTGTTCTCCACCACGTTCCATGATGACATATCTTCTCCCGATAGAAAAGTGTCCATCGATGAACACTTCAGAATCTGGGCTGAAGCAGTAGGACATCCGGGGATTTCTCGCCTACTCTTTTATGAATACTGAGTTTTCGAATGTACTTCTTTCTTCACATACTCTTTTCTCCTACTATATAACAGGTAAGTAGGCATATTAGAATGCAAATGAAGTGTACATTCCGAATCTCACGAGAATTAGTGCACCAGTCAAGGTAATTCTTGCCTTTTATGAATACTTATGATTCGAACATACTTATTTGCTCGCTTACTGCTTTTTGCCTACTATATAGTAGGGAAGTATGCGGTTTCGAACGCAGCAATTCAGTCATTCATTCAATCGATTTGCTCAAACAGATGATTCATTCAGATTCATGCTGGGTGTCTTGGACGTGGAAAACAGATGCATTCTCGGACTCTCCAGTGGGGAATTGATTCCAATTAAAACGTTGACCGACACATTGAAAAGAACCGACTCAAACGAGTCACTTGCTTGCGCTTGCTCTGATTTGCAAAATATTTGTCAGCAAAATTGAAACATTTTGTTAACAATACAAAAAACTGAACTACAAAATACTTAATAAAATTGCTTCGCTACTGAAAAGCAAGCAGTGTAGTCTCGAACGAATGACTCGAATGAACCGGTTCTTTTTAGTGATTCAAAAGAATATGACACAAGCAGTGTCCTCTCAAATGAACGACTCAAATGAACCGGTTCTTTTTGAACCAAACACACAATTAACTTTGGTTGATCAAATGACAACATATACTGCTCCTACCCCGGTGGTGGAAGTGTCCACTTCCATGACAAAAGGCCTGTTGGGGTCTAGGTGGATGAGGAGCGGTGCACTGGTGAATGCTTCCTTGAGTGATTCGAACGCTTCAGCGGCAGCTGGTGTCCAGGACAGAGACATGGGCTTGTTCTTTAACAGATTGATGAGTGGACTGGTGATGGTAATGTAGTTGTGGATGAATCGTCTATAGAAGTTTGAGAATCCCAGGAAGCGCTGGAGTTCCTTGATGGTGGTAGGAATAGGCCAGTGCTTAATGGCCTCCACCTTCCCCTCATCCATCTGGATGCCACTGCTATAGATGTTGTATCCAAGGAACTGCACTGAGGGTTCATGAAAGGAGCATTTCTCGGCTTTGAGGAACAGATGGAATTCTCTCAGGCATTTCAGGACCTCCACAACGTGGTGGAAATGTTCGGCCAATCTCCGGGAGTAGATGAAAATGTCATAAATATAGACGAGGACAAACTGATGAAGATACTCCCAAGAGTACCTCGTGCATGAAGTCCTGGAATACGGAGGGGGCGTTGACTAGGCTATACGGCATAACAAGATATTCATAGTGGCCAGTAGGGGTCATGAAAGCGGTCTTCCACTCGTTGTAGGTGCTGCGGAGGTTGGTGAAGACGGTGGCTCCGCGGAGATGTTCAAGTGCCGCTTGAACGAGGGGAAGTGGATAACGGAACTTAACCATTATTTTGTTAAGCACCCTGTAATCTATACAAGGCTGCAAGCCTCCACAAAGAAGAAACTCGAAGCAGCAGGGGGCGTTGAAGGGCGGATGTAGCCTTGTAGTAAAGCTTCTTCAATATACTCCTCCATGGCTTTCTGCTTTGGGAGTGAAAGTGGATAAATCTTTCCACGGGGCACTGGCTCACCCGGAATCAGATCTATGGCACAGTCCCATGGCCTATGTGGCAGCAGCTGTGAGGCTTTCTTCGGGCAGAAAACGTTGCTGAAGGGGGCATAACAGGATGAAATATCAACGGACTATTTTTCAACTGGACTTTAAATGGACGTGGAGTTGATGGTGAGGGTCTCGGAGCAGAGTAAAGATGGTTGAGGAGTGCGAGTACCGAGTACCTACTGGACTTGGTAGATGGTTTTGGTTGCTGTTGTCGGGAGGTTGAGCTGGCGGTAGAGGTTCCTGGAGATGAAATTCCCGGCTGACCCGGAATCGAGGAGGGCATGTACTGGAATTAAGACATCGGAAGCAGTAAGCATAACAATAGTGGTGAGGGGCTGCATATTTTCAATTGCTGGCTTAACAACACTCACCATAGATCGAGGAGGACGAATTGGGCAGGAGAAGTTTACATGCCCAGCATCTCCACAGTAAAGACACAAACCCTGGGTCAGCCGCCTCAGCAGAAGAAAGCTGAGTAGTGTCCACTTGCATGGGTTCGTGGCCTGGTTCTGGAGTGCTGATGGTTTCTGGCCGGCGAAGGAGTGGAGTGAATGATGAGGGCTGATGTCCCTCAAAACCAGACTGAATCCGTTTGGTACATCTGATGGATAATTGAATGAATTGCTCTAAGCCGTAGCAATCATCATATGCCGCGAGCTGCAGCCCCACTCTCGGGTCCAATCCCTGCCGCTGCAGCGAGGGTCCTGAACTTGAGAGCATAATCATTAATTGACATGGAACCTTGACAAAGATGATATAGTTGCTCACTGACTGAGGAATTACGCGCTGGTCTGCCAAAACCTTCACGGAAATGCTTGATGAATTTATTTAGTGATTGGGTTACAGCATAACTTTTATGTAATTATAGTGTACCTACTCAGTCCCTCTGTGTAGGTATAGGGGAATAGTATGCGACGTTTGGGGAATAAAGGGGTAACAACCTGTAAAATTACAAATATTTTATTTGTAGACGTTTAGAACCGACCACACTAACTGAATAGACTAAGGCTTTTAAACTCAGGATAATAAGGAAGGAACGAGACACACCTGGGATCAAATTAACAATCAATATGAGGAAGAAACTGGGTCACAGGGAGCAAAAACACACACAGACGGGCCCATAATCCTGACATAACACCCCTCCTGTAAGGTGCGTCCTCACACCGTAGCAACAACAGAGGGAGGCGTGGGTGGGAACTTGGGAGGAGGTTCTGGAGGAGGACGGATATCCGGGAGGTGGACTACAGGCGGAGACCAGGGAGGAGACGATGGAGGGAGGAGACAGGGAGGAAACAGGAGGGGCTTGAAGCAGGAGGAGTCCAGCTGGAACCAGTCCACAGCCATGATGTTGACCCACGGTGAAGCTGGCGGAGGGAGGAGCCATGGAAGAGGAGCCCGAGGCGGAGAGCCAACGATCCAGGGGGATTCCTACAATCCGCGGGGCCAGGGCGGAGCCAAGGGCTCTGGCGACCGAGGTGGGAGGAAGGAGTCCAACGGAGCCAGTGGGACGGAGCGATGAGGCGCAGCCAGAGGAGAGGAGTCCAGAGGCGATGGAGGGTCGACGCCCGACCAAGGCGGAGCCGGAGGGATCAGGGAGCCCAGTGGAGCTGATGGATCGACGGGTGACGGTGGAGGGGAGGGAGCTAGGAGCCGAGGTGGAGTCGCTGGGTCTACGGGCCGAGGCAGAGTCCGGGCCTCGGAGGCTGGAGGCGGAGGTAAGGGATACTCTGACCCCAGCGACGCTGGAGGATGGCAGTCCCGCGGGACTCGCACCGTAATGATGGTGGGCTGAGGGCAAGCAGAGGGGCTGCCAGACAACAGCGGTGGAGGAGGCTGGAGCGGGTGGGAGGGCAGGCATTTTTGAAGAGCGGGCACTGGAGGGGCGCTTTCTAGGAGCAGGCACTGGAGGGCGCTTTCTAGGAGCAGGCCTCTCGCGCCTGGTCTGACGGGTTGGGCTCAACTTCCGGGGCGATCCTCTGCTCAGTCACTTGGCTCTGCTCTGGCTCGTGGATCGCGGTGGGAAATGGCTCTTCGTCATCGGTGGGCTCGGGCTTATGCTCCGTACCGCGGGGAGATGGTGGCCTGGGCTCTGGGTCAGGAGTGGCACTGGCGATAAGCTCCTGGGAACCGGTAGGGAACGGAGATCCATTTCTCGCCAGTGTCCACTCCACAAAGGCGGTGAAATTTGCTCGGGGACCGTCCTTGGACGACGGCGCTCTCTACGCGGTGTTCAAACTGGTGTCGTAGAGCACGTCGTCCGGGTAGTTGGTGAGGCTTGCCAGGACCAGGAATAGTCTGGTGTGGGCCCCGAGTGATTTCTCCCCCTGCTCCAGCATGAGGAGGAGGTATTCCGGGCGAAGGAGGGGATCCATAGGTCAGCACAACAGAAAGAAAAAACTGAGAAAAAACGGAAAACTAACGGAGGGGAGACAAACAGAGGTAACTGTTAAGTTAAGTGTCAGTTCTTCTGTCACACTTCACTCGGAGAACGGAAGGAGGAGACACAGAGATAGCTTCAATATCACAGTCTTTTAATAATCCAAATATAAGGGGTACGTAGGAGACACAGGAACACATGGAATGATGTTTAGAAGCGACCACACTAACTGAATAGACTGGGGCTTTTAAACTCAGGATAATAAGAAAGGAACGAGACACACCTGGGATCAAATTAACAATCAACATGAGGAAGAAACTGGATCACAGGGAGCAAAAACACACACAGATGGGTCCATAATCCTGACACCGTGTAGGTATAGGGGAATAATATGCGACGTTTGGGGAATAAAGGGGTAACAACCTGTAAAATTACAAATTATTTATACTGTAAGCATTTTGAAACTAAGGGGTACCTATTCCAATATTACGTGGTAGCGAGGTCCCATTTCCATTCTGCGTCGATCAGTTCTGGAACAGTTTTGCCCTTTGTCAGAAGAAAGGCGTTGATTTCGGGTAGCAGCTCATAAAAACACCTCAAAACTCTGCCCCTGTCAGACTTTGTTCCATGTTTTGTGTGTCTTGCTCCCCATGTGCCTTCTTACGCCCATATTTGGTTAGTTTCCTAGTTTTAGTTAGTATTTGGTTAGTTTCCTGTTCTTGTCCTGATTAGGTTGATAAGATTCCAGGTGTTCCCCATTTTATGTCTATTGATCCCAGGTGTGTCTCGTCCTCTCCTCATCCTGTCATGTGTTTAAATAGTGTTCCCTGTCTTTAGTACAGCGTCTGGTATTGTTCATGTCATGTATAGTGTGAGTGTTCCTTTGTGTTAATTAAACCCATTTGGATTAATGTACTCCTCGTCTCTCTCCGGTCCTTGCGCCTCAGTCTGCTTAGCAGTGCACCCGTGACAGAATACCAGACCAAAACTGAGACCTCCCAGACACCACTGGACTAACTTGGAGGGAAGGTGTCTTCAGGTGTCTGGGGAGTGTCCGGTCGCGAGCCAGAATCATTCCGCCGCCATCCGCGGCTTCCCCAAGTCAGCCGGCAGTTAATGTGGCAAGCCGAAAGGACATTAATGTGGCAAGCCCGAAGTACGTTAATGTGGCAAGCCCGAAGGACATTAATGTGGCAAGCCCAAGGACGATAATGTGGCAAGCCCAAAGCTCGCTCCAGTGTCGGCTGCAGCCCCAGAGCTCGCTCCAGTGTCTCCTCCAGTCCCCGTTAAGCCCAGGAAGGGCTCCTGTTCCCGAGTATAGCCCACGGAGGGCTCCTGATTCCCAGTTCAGCCCAGAAGGGGCTCCTGATTCCCAGTTCAGCCCAGGAGGGGCTCCTGTTCCCGAGTATAGCCCACGGAGGGCTCCCGATCCCCAGTTCAGCCCAGGGAGGGCTCCTGATCCCCAGTTCAGCCCAGGAGGGGCTCCTGTTCTGGAGTATAGCCCATGGAGGGCTCCTGATCTCCAGTTCAGCCCAGGTAGGTGAATTTAACAAATAATTAGGCAATGTTAATAACTAAGGGAAATTTTTGTCTGAAAGCCAATATTTATTATCAAATATAGACATGATATAAGTGAAACCGTATATTTACAATTTAATTTTCAAAATATGTCTCTGGTATTGTTCAGAGGGCCGGTCCAAATGTGGGGGTGGGCCGCATTCGGCCCGCGGGCCGTAGTTTGGGAACCCCTGTCCTAAACAATGATCTTTTGTTTGGGAGTGATTTAGAAAGACAATATACTTTAAAAAATTGTATACTGGTATTTTATTATAGGCCTATGTATTTTTAGCCATTCTATTATTAAAGGAAACATGATGGAGATTACTGAAAAACAAAACTGGACGTCTAGTGAAATGAGTTGAGTTTCAGCTATGATTTATAATTCACAAGACAGCTTACCTTATGAAAGTTTATTCGTCGATTTCAGCAACTTCACACCAGCAACTTCTCAACACCACTATCACCAAATAATTTTGCATGATATAACATTAAGTTTCAATGTAGCTTAAAACAAGCTTACCTCTTTCCAGCTGTTCGCAGAAATAATACATTATAGAACATTTGTATTTCAGTGGATGTATGCTGTGATGTTTTTATAGCAAAAAAAAAAAAAAAGAGGGTTTAATTTGGCCATCAAGCAATATTTTTCTCTGTAATTACTGTGCAAATATACATTTCTTATGTGTTTAAACCCAACTTGTTTCCCCCTTATTCCATGTAGTTACAGGGTAAATACAACAGTTGTGGGCTGTAAATTAAAGTGGTGCTTGTCCCCCCCTTATTTCATGTAGTTACAGGGTAAATAAAACATTTGCGGGCTGTAAATTAAAGTGGTGCTTGTTCCCCCTTATTCCATGTAGAGACAGACATGGATACAACAAATTGCTCTGAAACGATTGTTTATATACATACATACATTATATATCAGGTAATATATCAATAAACATGGTGACTGTTTTATTTAATTCAAATCTTATTTGAAATTTGGGTTTTTAAATTAAAATCAAACAATAGGACAACAGTAACACAGGCAATAAAATATAAAAATGTATTACACCATTTCAGAAAATAGCAAAGCAACTCCATACTTATACAGCTTATACAGTTCAACCAAATTCTTTTGAAAAGCTTGTTTAAGAACAAATTTAAGATTTTGTTAAATTTGTTCATGTTTTTCACCCACTGATGAAGTTAAACTATTATGGCCAAACCATCATGTCAATAAAAACACAGTAATAAACACTGAAAGTCAAGAACTATAGCGAACTGACAGGATTTTACCATTTTAATCCACGTCCTCAAGCACCATTTTGACTAATGTTAGTTCACAGTTCCCGGTTTCAATCGCCGCTCAATGTTGTGAGAACATACTCAGACAAAACCCTCCAGTTTTAAAGGAACACTTTTCAGTCAGTTTCAAAAATCTCTCTCCTCTTCGCTTCGATTAGTTTTCTTGTATTTTCGGGAAAAAAAACACCCAATTGCTACACAAAACGAGCCCAATCTCGTTTCGAGGGGGGTTCCCCGGTAAACATTCCCAGGGAAAACCACGGACTTGGCAACACTGTTCCTAACCCAGGAACGTTGGGTTACTTATTACTGATATCAAATGAAGTCAGCTTCCTAACCAACAGTCTCAACTGGGCGTTTGGATTGAAACAATAACCCAGCATGTTTAAAAAGTAGGCCTACACAGTGTGTTTTTGCCAAATCGCTTGCAAATATAAGATTGTTGTTAGGTTATAGCCTACATACCACGTAATATTAGAATAGGTACCCCTTAGTTTCAAAATACTTAGTAGAAATAATTTTTAATTTTACAAGTTATTACCCCTACTTCACATATTATTCCCTTATACCTACACGGAGGTACTGAATAGGTACACTATACTTACAAAAAAGTTACACTCAAAGTCATGTTTACTTACGCAGTACGTTGCGGGTTGTAATCTAAAGAGATTACAATATTCCATGTTAAATGGCTAAACCATTGATTTGATGTAAAATGTTGATTAGGTCGACTGCATTTATA
>NW_015508216.1:33477-34334 GCF_001515645.1 Sinocyclocheilus grahami | reverse complement strand
ACTACCGTAAATGCCCTAGTGGCCGTTACAACATGTTAAATAGACGTTTAGTAATCGTCTTTAAGATGTATATGGTTTATGTAAATCTACTTTGGAGACGTACGTGTGCTTACTGCAGCTCCCCCGTTAGCTGTACTTACATAATAAAACGTGTTTTTACAGCAAAATCACAAATATTATTTTGTGATTTTCACTTAGGGGTGTACTCACTTTTGTGGCCAGCGGTTTAGACATTAATGGCTGTGTGTTGAGTTATTTTGAGGGGACAGCAAATTTACACGGTTATACAAGCTGTACACTCACTACTTTACATTGTAGCAAAGTGTAATTTCTTCAGTCTTGTCACATGAAAAGATATTTACAAAAATGTGAGGGGTGTACTCACTTCTGTGAGATACTGTAAATGTATTTTTAGTATAGCATGAAATAAATGTATTTCAAATGAATTTTTGTATATTTATTTTTCACAAGGGAAGGCATCTGTAAAGACTTTTCAATCGCCCATTCGGCCAAATTGTTAAGTGGCTGAGATGACTATTTCATTAAAATTAATCACATTCAATTAACTTAGTTGATGTAAGGGCTTTTTATGTGATATTTTATTTTATCACAATGGATTGTTATTTCTTTTAAACTCATTAATGCGATGTTTTGTTCATATTGTCAGCAGATGTGCCCATGTTTTTATACACAAAATGTAATAAAACATTGATGCCAAAAAGAAAAATATGGCTTTTTAAAATAATAATAGAAAAAAAATATATATATATATTCTGATAAAATTTTAAAATAGTGTTCAATAAGTATACTGCCATCCACGTGTGTACACATTTTTATTATAAATGATTAAAATCAGA
>NW_015508216.1:31122-32818 GCF_001515645.1 Sinocyclocheilus grahami | reverse complement strand
GTCATGATTATAATTGTCATTTTTCTTCTCCCGAGGAAGACAACAGAAAAATGGATTCCAGTAAAATTGACAGCCATTATCACCTTCAGATCAGTTCAGTGAGGTAGTTCTGAGGTAGTTCCGGTGTTGTTCCAGTTTCAAAAATGGAAAACGCCAAGGAGCCTGGCCATTTTAGACAAACTAAATATCGAAAATAAAATGAATCGCACAGCCCTAAAGTGCAAGAGTTTTATCCGGTGGGAAAGGGTCTGAAATGGCTCTTTTGATGTTGAAGGTTGCAGACCCCTGCCCTCGGGGGTCACGAGGAGTCACGCTGTATGGATCTTGGGTGTTTGCAGGCCTGGAGAGTGTCACGTAAATGTGCCTTTTCCTGTTTTTGGGCTTCTACTATGGATTTATGCATAGTGTCCACGAGGTAGCACTTAACCGTGTGTTGCTTAAATGAGTCTTCAGTTCGTCGAGACAAAGGAGTTCTCTTTTCCCTTGATTGGATTAGCTACTATCATGTTGAGAGGAAACTAATCCAGACAATGAGGGTGTTGTCAGTTTTACGATCTCGTGATGGCTGTGTGGGGGAGTCTTTAGATCCTGTTTTGGGAATGTGTTTATTCTGCAGCTTTTTGGTGGGTCTGTTCTGCAGAGGCCTTAATGTAAATCTCAATCTCTCTTAAAAGTGTTACAGTCTCTTCTTCAGCTTCCTGAACAAGAACAGTTTAAGTTTGTAAAAACCTCTGCTTTCCTTCATGAAAGAGTAAGCACACTACAAGTGACACATGCATTATAAGACAATTGAACATAATATGAAACTCATAAGAAAGCACAATGATATTATTTATATCTTAAAGCAAAATGAAATACAAGAATAAAACTTTTGGACATTGTTCTTTGGGGAGGAACTCCATCTTTGAGTTGATCTGAATCTCACAGTTGAATCTGCTGCTTATGAAGATGAACTTTATTCACTGAAAACTTCAGATAATGTCTCTTTGTCATGTCACTTGTAATGACAGATTTATCCAGATGATATTTCACTGCTTGATGCATTATTTTGTCACATTTGGTGATGATGCGAATCAGATCTGAAAGTGCTGGATCTGAAGATGATCTACTTACTGTGATAGCTTTTTGTATGACTGTGTAGAGCAGAATATTGAGTGAAACACTTCCCACATGCAGTGCAGTGATACGGTTTCTCTCCAGTGTGGATCCTCTCGTGTGTTTTCAGACTTGATGACACACTGAATCTCTTGTCACAGTGTGAACACTTGTACGGTTTCTCTCCAGTGTGAATACTCTCATGTGTTTTCAGATGTCCTGACTGACTGAATCTCTTGTCACAGTGTGAACACTTGTAAGGTTTCTCTCCAGTGTGGATCCTCTCATGCAGTTTCAAACAGCTCGCTGAAGTAAAAGTCTTCTCACACTCAACGCACATGTACTCTCTCACACCAGTGTGTATTTTCTGATGTACTTTCAAATATCGTAGACATGAAAAACTCTTGCCACACAAATGACATGAATATGAATGTGGTTTCTCCTTTGTATGAACTACCAGGTGCCGCTTCAGTTCTGAAGCTCTCAAAAATGTTTTCCTGCATTGATCACATGTGTGCAGTTTCTCTCTAGTGTGGATGTCCATGTGATACTTAAAGTTTGCTGATTGTGAGAAACTCTTCCCGCACTGATCACAAGTGAA
>NW_015508216.1:28959-30470 GCF_001515645.1 Sinocyclocheilus grahami | reverse complement strand
TTTGGTCAACCACACAAGTTAAATAATTGTGTTGAAAAAAGTACCTAAATAATCAAATAATAAGAGACACTTTCTGTAAACCCCACATATTCGAAGACTGAACCAAAAAGATAAATTAGAGATTCCTATTAATGATCTGCTTTTAGACTCCATGCAGAAGAGACATCATCAAAAAGAAAGCAGAAATGGAGAAGAAGAGAAGAAGAAGTGACCAGACAAGAGACGATGGACATGCTTCTAATGGCAAGGGAACTTCTATGGATCATTTGTCAACATGAACGCATAAATAAACGGTTGATGAAAAGGGTTAAACAATTTATTGAAGTTAATGAGTTTAATTTGAAAATGGAAACTTTGCGAAGTGAGGTTGACTGTTTGAGGATTCAAAAAGTCAGCGCCACTTCTAAGAGTATAAACGGTTAAAACTGACATCCTGTCAAAAAGCGAGAGCAGGTGTCACTATGTGGGTTAACAGTAAAAAATGGAAAATGTTAAGGTGTGAAAACCTGCTCGTATATTTTTGCAAAGGTGTTGCTGCTTGTAGTAAAATAGATGCATAGTTGTGGGTAGTATATAAAGGTCAGACATCCTGTGTTAAGCGAATCGGAGGTAAACTTTGTTTGAACCCCTCCGCATATATTTTTTGAGATGTACGCACGTGTGTATGCTGTGCTTAGCGTGATGATGTAATGGAATTGCAACTTGCTGAAACAAGGGGTGTGGCCAAGTGTTTCGTGTGTCTTGCACTTATCCAATGGAGTGTTTGAATAGATGCTTTGCAGGAGAGGAATTGTGTGACGCCCTCTCCTATATAATCAAGCGCTTTATGATTTTGTGGGGCCGAGAATCGGGTGAAGATTACACGCTGTTATTTTCTTGAATTTTGCTTATGAGTTATTGTTTTTTAATAAAGCGAAACCATTTGTATATGGTGATTCGATAAACTTTCTTTTAATCAAGACTCTGAGTAATTTATTAAGGGTAACACATTATCTGAATTTAGTTCATAAATCTCCTGTGCGGACCTCATAGTGGTGAAAACCCTGCTGAGCCGGTCAGGAAGTTTCGCCGTGAACCTTGGACCTCGCATTACACATCCCATTAATGAGAGGTAAGGGCTGTATTTGCTAATTAATACAACAATATAAGTAAAGCAGATGTGCACGCTTCAATTATAACTTGTTTGAAGTGATGGTGCTTCATATAACATTATCCAGAGAAACCAGTGTTAATGATAAATCCCCTGTGATGTTTGTACTGGCTACTGTATACAGGCCACCAGAGCACCATACAGACTTTATTAAAGAATGTGCTGATTTTATATCCGAGTTAGTGCTGGCTGCAGATAAAGTTTTAATTGTTGGTGATTGTAATATCCATGTTGATAATGAAAAAGATGCATTGGGATCAGCATTCATAGACATTATGAACTCTATTGGGGTTAGACAACACGTCTCAGGACCTATTCATTGTTGAAATCATACTCTAGATTTAATACTGTCACATGGAAT
>NW_015508216.1:27984-28234 GCF_001515645.1 Sinocyclocheilus grahami | reverse complement strand
GCAAAACCACGTTCATATTTAGCAGTAATATGCCCTTCATCACTCATACTAAAAATAATATTACTGATCTTTCTAAAATAAAAGTCTAAATTAAATCAGTTGAAAGAGACACATTTACCAGTCGATCTTTTAACTCCTTGAACAAATCAGGATGAGCAAGTGACAAATGTTCCCATGGCAGCACATGGTTTATAGCAGCGCTTGCAGGTCGGTTGGTTCACCTTTTTCATCACTTTTGTAGGCAAAGTAA
>NW_015508216.1:27546-27974 GCF_001515645.1 Sinocyclocheilus grahami | reverse complement strand
AATAAATGATGCAGAAAGGTACAACAGACGCTGGAATTTGCGCCTATATGGGATACGTGAGAAATCTGATGAAAACATCAAAGCGACCGTGAAAGACATCTGCAGAGAAGTTTTTCCAGAGGCACATCACACTTCTGTAACTGATGCTATAGACATCGTACAAGACTGAAGGATGCAAGGGACAGTAGCACTCCAAGATCCGTGATTATCAGATTTCTTTCCAGGTCTGCAAGGGATTTGGTGTGGAAGCTCTCAAAGGCAAACGATCTTCTGTCTAACAAACGTCTCCGCTTCAAGGAAGATTTAACTGTAGCCGATAAAGAAGCACGCAAGTAATTATGGCCACTGGTGGAGAAGGCGCGAACAGAAGGAAAGCAAGCGCATTTTGTTGGTAACAGGGGAAGTCGTGGCCTAATGGTTAGAGAGTC
>NW_015508216.1:25535-25740 GCF_001515645.1 Sinocyclocheilus grahami | reverse complement strand
TGCAGTATTTAAAGAATCTATAGATAAAGGAGAGTTGCCAGACTCCTTAAAACAAGGGGTTATTACTCTAATTCCAAAAGCACATAAAGATATTCTTCACTTAGACAATTGGAGGCCTATTAGTCTTTTAAATAATGATGCCAAAGTTTTTGCACATACTATATATTTGCTAAAAGACTGAAACATGGATTAGATGACATTATTG
>NW_015508216.1:24652-24967 GCF_001515645.1 Sinocyclocheilus grahami | reverse complement strand
GCTGATGATACTCAGCTCTATATTTCTTCGCGGCCCGACGAAAACTGGATGACGAGTAATTTCTTTCTACTAAATTCTGAAACAACAGAGGTGTTAATTATCGGACCTAAAACCTCCAAATGTAGTAACCTAGAACACTGTCTAACACTTGATGGCTGGTCTGACAATTCTTTGTCATCAGTTAGGAACCTAGGTGTGCTATTTCATAGCAATCTTTCCTTTGAAAGCCACGATTCTAGTATTTGTAAAACTGCATTTTTCCATCTCAAAAATGTATATAAATTGCGACCTATGCTCTCAATATCAAATGCAGAA
>NW_015508216.1:23356-24391 GCF_001515645.1 Sinocyclocheilus grahami | reverse complement strand
GAGCTCTTGTTACATTATAGTCCTCCACGTCCGCTGCGTTCTCAAAACTCTGGAATTTGATAATACCTAGAATATCAAAATCAACTGCGGGCGGCAGATAATTTTCCTATTTAGCACCCAAACTCTGGAATAATCGACCTTGTTTAAATCTAGATTAAAGACCCATCTCTTTAACCTGGCTGACACATAACACACTAATACGCTTCTAATATTCAAATCCGTTAAAGGATTGTGAGGCTGCATTAATTAGGTCAACCGAAACCAGGAACACTTCTCATAACACCCGATGCACTTGCTACATCGTTAGAAGAATGGCATCTACGCTAATATTAGTCTGTTTCTCTCTTATTCCGAGGTCACCATAGCCACCAGATCCAGTCTGTATCCAGATCAGATGGTCACCCGGATCCAGCACGTGCTTAGTTGGGGACACTTAATGTCCAGCGATATCGTGGGCTTTATTGCACAGACACTATTTAAACTGAACTGAGCTGAATGATGATATCACTGAATTCAATGAAGAACTGCCTTTAACTGAAAATGAGTGTTTACTATTGTTATTTTGCATTATTGACACACTATTTTCCTAATTAATGCTGTAAAGCTGCTTTGACACAATCTGTATTGTTAAAAGCGTTATATAAATAAAGGTGAGATGACTTGACAAGATGTCCTTAAAAATACAAAGTGTTGTCCAGGGCCGGTTCTAGACGTTTGGAGGCCCCCCACCCCCAATAAAAAGCATTTGAAACAAATACGATTCCTAACCTTTTTATTTATACATCATTTTAAAATGTGTATAGTTTTACTTGCGTAGTACCAGTCAAAAGTTTAGACTCATTACTATCTTTAATGTGTTTGAAAGAAGTCGCTTATGATCATCAAGTGTGCAGCTATTTGATCAGAAATACAGAAATAACTCAAATATTGTAAAACGTACATTTTATTTTAAATTAAAAAAATATAAATGTTTTTTTCTATAAATAATGATTTTAACACATCCTTATGAATAAAAGCATTAATTTCATTAAAAAA
>NW_015508216.1:21803-22880 GCF_001515645.1 Sinocyclocheilus grahami | reverse complement strand
TGCAAACTTTTGAACGGCATTGTTACAAAATATTTATATTTTAAATAAAGGCTGTTTGTTTGTTTTTCCCTGTAGGCTATTTTTATCGAATAAATGTATAGCTTGATGAGCATAAGAGTCGTGAAATATTGCTCACCTCTCCTCAGACTCCACGCTGCAGCTGCTTTATGACTCGCTCCTTTATCAGACAATGACTTTACAGCAGCGTTTGTTCACGGTTCCTCCGAAAGTGACTTCAGACAGACTCCTGAGACAACATAACGCTTTAATGATCTCCAGCAACAGAGCTCTGCTGATCAGCGAACACTTCAGTACTAATATAATACTAACTTCTCCCGAGAAATGCGCCTCTACATCAAAGCTGGTCAGAAAGCTACTTTTACACACACACTGGCGTCCGAAAGCTTTTATTTCTCAGCTCTCAGGGAATCTTCTTCTTCTTCTCTTTTACTGGCAACCGCACTGAACAGTGCATTACTGCCACCATCAGGTAGCTTGGATCAGAAACATTTCCTCTATCTCTTAACATTTGTAACCCCCTCCCCCCCCAGCTCCTCCTGTTTCCACCCCGATTCCCTTTAAATCCCAATATCCCACTGTATCCTCATTTAACCTTCAGATATACTTTCCCTTCTACCCACACTATATCAGCATCTTCCACCTCTCGATATATACTTCATTAAACCTGTATTATTCAGAAACTGAAACAACACATTCACCGTACTATTTGCTCTATCTGAGTCTAATATATCCTTTAATGTTAACTCTTGTCCTTCATTCTTCCATACTTCTTCTCTTTCTTCATCATAACCCTTACAATTAATAATCACATGTTCTACAGTTTCACTCCGTCCACATTTCTCACACAATCCCGCTGGATGTTCAGATATTAAATCAAACCTGTATGCCCCATTCTTAGTCTTGTAGTTATACTTTCCTCTCTCCTATTTCTCACACCTTCTTTTGTGTTGCATATAAATGTCTCCCTTTAGTCTCATTATCCCAATTCTGTTGCCACTTTTATTACTAATTTTATTTCTCTTATACTATGTGATAGCTCTACTATTTCATCATCTA
>NW_015508216.1:15577-17568 GCF_001515645.1 Sinocyclocheilus grahami | reverse complement strand
TTATATTGCAGCCATTTGCTAAAATCATTTAAATTATTTTTTTCCTCATTAATGTACACACATCACCCCATATTGACAGAAAAACACAGAATTGTTGACATTTTTGCAGATTTATTAAAAAATAAAAACTGAAATATCACATGGTCCTAAGTATTCCGACCCTTTGCTGTGACACTCATATATTTAACTCGGGTGCTGTCCATTTCTTCTGATCATCCTTGAGATGGTTCTACACCTTCATTTGAGTCTAGCTGTGTTTGATTATACTGATTGGACTTGGAAAGCCACACACCTGTCTATATAAGACCTTACTGCTCACAGTGCATGTCAGAGCAAATGAGAATTATGAGGTCAAAGGAACTGCCTGAAGAGCTCAGAGCCAGAATTGTGGCAAGGCACAGATCTGGCCAAGGTTACAAAAAAATTTCTGCTGCACTTAAGGTTCCCAAGAGCACAGTGGCCTCCATTCCTTAAATGGAAGACGTTTGGGATGACCAGAACCCTTCCTAGAGCTGGCCGTCTGGCCAAACTGAGCTATCGGGGGAGAAGAGCCTTGGTGAGAGAGGTAAAGAAGAACCCAAAGATCAGTGTGGCTGAGCTCCAGAGATGCAGTCGGGAGATGGGAGAAAGTTGTAGAAAGTCAATCATCACTGCAGCCCTCCACCAGTCGGGGCTTTATGGCAGAGTGGCCCGACGGAAGCCTCTCCTCCGTGCAAGACACATGAAAGCCCGCATGGAGGACTCCAAGATGGTGAGAAATAAGATTCTCTGGTCGGATGAGGCCAAGATAGAACTTTTTGGCCTTAATTCTAAGCGGTATGTGTGGAGAAAGCCAGGCACTGCTCATCACCTGTCCAATACAGTCCCAACAGTGAAGCATGGTGGTGGCAGCATCATGCTGTTGGGGTGTTTTTCAGCTGCAGGGACAGGACGACTGGTTGCAATTGAGGGAAAGATGAATGCGGCCAAGTACAGGGTTATCCTGGACGAAAACTTTCTCCAGAGTGCTCAGGACCTCAGACTGGGCTGAAGGTTTACCTTCCAACAAGACAATGACCCTAAGCACACAGCTAAAATAATGAAGGAGTGGCTTCACAACAACTCTGTGACTGTTCTTGAATGGCCCAGCCAGAGTCCTGACTTAAACCCAATTGAGCATCTCTGGAGAGACCTAAAAATGGCTGTTCACCAACGTTTACCATCCAACCTGACCGAACTGGAGAGGATCTGCAAGGAGGGATGGCAGAGGATCCCCAAATCCAGGTGTGAACAACTTGTTGCATCTTTCCCAAAAAGACTCATGGCTGTATTAGATCAAAAGGGTGCTTCTACTAAATACTGAGCAAAGGGTCTGAATACTTAGGACCATGTGATATTTCAGTTTTTCTTTTTTAATAAATCTGCAAAAATGTCAACAATTCTGTGTTTTTCTGTCAATATGGGGTGCTGTGTGTACATTAATGAGGAAAAAAAAATTAACTTAAATGATTTTAGCAAATGGCTGCAATATAACAAAGAGTGAAAAATTTAAGGGGGTCTGAATACTTTCCGTACCCACTGTAAATAAAGGTGACATGACTTGACAAGATGTCCTTAAATGATGAGCCTTAAAAATACAAAGTGTTGTCCAGGGCCGGTTCTAGACGTTTGGAGGCCCTCCACCCCCAATAAAAAGCATTTGAAACAAATACGATTCCTAACCTTTTTATTTATACATTATTTTAAAATGTGTATAGTTTTACTTGCGTAGTACCAGTCAAAAGTTTAGACACATTACTATCTTTAATGTGTTTGAAAGAAGTCGCTTATGATCATCAAGTGTGCAGCTATTTGATCAGAAATACAGAAATAACTCAAATATTGTAAAACTTACATTTTATTTTAAATTAAAAAAAAAAAATTCTATAAATAATGTTTTTAACACATCCTTATGAATAAAAGCATTCATTTCATTAAAAAAGAAAAAGGAAAAAAAAAAATACTGACCCATT
>NW_015508216.1:1818-4357 GCF_001515645.1 Sinocyclocheilus grahami | reverse complement strand
TTGTTAAAAGCGCTATATAAATAAAGGTGACTTGACTTGACAAGATGTCCTTAAATGATAAGCCTTAAAAATACAAAGTGTTGACCAGGGCCGGTTCTAGACGTTTGGAGGCCCCCCACCCCCAATAAAAAGCATTTGAAACAAATACGATTCCTAACCTTTTTATTTATACATCATTTTAAAATGTGTATAGTTGTACTTGCGTAGTACCAGTCAAAAGTTTAGACACATTACTATCTTTAATGTGTTTGAAAGAAGTCGCTTATGATCATCAAGTGTGCAGCTATTTGATCAGAAATAACTAAAATATTTTTATTTTAAATAAAAACAAATATAATAAAAAAAAAAATCTATAAATAATGGTTTTAACACATCCTTATGAATAAAAGTATTAATTTCATTAAAAAAGAAAAAGGAAAAAAAATACTGACCCATTGAATTGCAAACTTTTGAACGGCATTGTTACAAAATATTTATACATCAAAGTACAGCGAGAGAGCGATTCAGAAGCACAAGGAGCCGTCTGCTCTCTATACCTCTTACAGCTGTCCTACAACACTCGCTCTGCGCTGATCCTGGATAGTTATATTAATGTGCTCTCGCGCTACAATAATGCGCTGTCTGTCTAATCTGTCTAATATCCAAACCAACTTTATATCGGTTCCGTTCGCATGCATTACACTCACTGATCACCAGACATTCAGTAGCAGCACAGTATCACTCCAAACCTGGAGAATGTGTCTGATGTTTGTGTTTCTGTGTCAAATATTGCTCACCTCTCCTCAGACTCCACGCTGCAGCTGCTTTATGACTCGCTCCGTTTCCCCCTTATTCCATGTAGTTACAGGGTAAATACAACAGTTGCGGGCTGTAAATTAAAGTGGTGCTTTGTTACCTCCCTGTTCCATGTAGTTACAGGGTAAGTGGCTACAACAAACGATTGTTTATATACATATCAATAAACATGGTGACTGTTTTATTTAATTCAAATATTATTTGAAATTTGGGTTTTTTAATTAAAATCAAACAATATGACAACAGTAACAACACAGGCAACAGATAATAACATATACAAATTTATTACACCAGTTCAGAAAAAAGCAACTCCATACTTATACAGCTTATACAGTTAAACCAAATTCTTTTGAAAAGCTTGTTTAAGAACAAATTTAAGATTTTGTTCAATTTGTTTATGTTTTTCACCCACTGATGAAGTTAAACTATTACGGCCAAACCATCATGTCAATAAACACACAGTAATAAACACTGAAAGTCAAGAACTATAGCGAACTGACAGGATTTTACCATTTTAATCCACGTCCTCAAGCACCATTTTGACAGCGCCATTCCAGCTGTTTCCAGTTCCTGATCACCACATTCAATGGTCCAGTTTTAAACGAACACACTTCAGACAGTTTCAAAGTTGTCCCTCGTCTGCACTTCGATTATTTTTTAAACTTCACATATTATTCCCTTATACCTACACAGAGGTACTGAATAGGTACACTATACTTACAAAAAAGTTACACTCTAAGTTAGGTTTACTTACGCAGTACATTGCAGGTTTTAATCTAAAGAGTTACCCAATATTCCATGTTAAATGGCTAAGCCATTGATTTGATGTAAAATGTTGATTAGGTCGACTGCATTTATAATGAGACATGGTGATAACATGAGAATGATAATAATGAAGCTAAATGCTCTGGATTTCTCAGAATCTGGAGAGCACAATACACAGAAGTAAGATACAGGAAGAACGAAACACCACTTCCGGTGAGGTGTAAAACTTTTGCCCGTCTGTGGCCAACTGTAGACTTGGGTTCAAGTAAAATGATGAGTGCTGAAGTACTGCATCAACATGTGCTTTACTGTGATTCTCACTTTCAGATTACTGCAGGAGCATTTTAGTTTTAACACGATAACAGGTAAGAATTCCACAGTCATATCTGACGCGAGACACTTCAACAGTTTCGCCCAGTGTTGTCATGATTATAATTGACATTTTACTTCTCCCGAGGACGACAACAGAAAGATGGATTCCAGTCAAATTGATAGACATTATCACTTTAAATCTGTTGAATTGGTCCTGTTTTTGAATGTCTACTCAAATTAAAAAAAATAAAGAAGAAAACTTGCCACTTTTCACACTTAGGTGCTGGTGCTTGGGTGCTGGTCATAATCCTTGAAAGTCAAACTCATAATCATAAATAAAATTAATCGCACAGCCCTAAAGTGCAAGAGTTTTATCCGGTGGGAAAGGGTCTGAAATGTTGAAGGTTGCAGACCCCTGCCCTCGGGGGTCACGAGGAGTCACGCTGTATGGATCTTGGGTGTTTGAATCTCACTGAATCTGCTGGTTTTGAAGATGAACTTTATTCACTGAAAACTTTAGATAATGTCTCTTTGTCATGTCACTTGTAATGACAGATTTATCCAGATTATATTTCACTGCTTGATGCATTATTGTGTCACATTTGGTGATGATGCGAATCATACCTGAAAGATCTGAAGATGATCTACTTACTGTGAATGTGTTTAG
>NW_015508216.1:0-858 GCF_001515645.1 Sinocyclocheilus grahami | reverse complement strand
TGATCACAAGTGAACGGTTTCTCTCGAGTATGAACTCTCATGTGTGATGTAAGGTCTCCTTTTTTTCTAAAACTCTTTCCGCACTGATCACATGTGTACAGTTTCTCTCCAGTGTGGATTTTCATGTGATAATTAAGGGTTGATGATTGTGTGAAACGCTTTCCGCACTGATCACAAGTGTACGGTTTCTCTCCAGAATGAACTCTCATGTGTGCCGTAAGGTCTCCTTTTTGTGTGAAACTCTTCTCGCACTGATCACATGTGTGTGGTTTCTCTCCAGTGTGGATCATCTCGTGTGTTTTCAGGGCTCCTGACTGAATGAATCTCTTGTCACAGTGTGAACACTTGTACGGTTTCTCTCCAGTGTGGATCATCTCGTGTGTTTTCAGGGCTCCTGAATGCATGAATCTTTTGTCACAGTGTGAACACTTATAAGTTTTCTCTCCAGTGTGAATCCTCTCATGTGTTTTCAGGTGTCCTGAATAAGTGAATCTTTTGTCACAGTGTGAACACTTATAAGGTTTTTCTCCAGTGTGAATCCTCTCATGTGTTTTCAGGTGTCCTGACTGAATGAATCTCTTGTCACAGTGTGAACACTTGTAAGGTTTCTCTCCAGTGTGGATCCTCTCATGCAGTTTTAAACGGCTCTCGCCTAAGGCCTATGGTTCAATGCGTCAAATGGTTCACCCAATTTGTTCAAAACATGCATTAAGAAATGAAATGCCGCTGTGTGTTGCTCGGAAACGGAGACGAATAGTTCTGCTTTTTATTTATATTTTCGTTGGCAAAATTGAGCAAAGCAGACAACAATGAGTCTAAAATAACACAATATTAACTTCTTACTTACTGAACTGTTGT
>NW_015508215.1:26276-27197 GCF_001515645.1 Sinocyclocheilus grahami | reverse complement strand
TTTAAACATTCTTTGAAACATTTGGGATAATGTAAGTACACAAGTAAGCAAAATAAATAACACTGTTATAAATAAAATTATAAGTTTTAGTGACCGCGTAGCACGATATTCAAAAATCTCTACCGGTTGACAAATTTCTACCAGTTAATCATGTCTACCGGTATATCGCCCACCCTAGGACTGGGTGATCCTAATATTTTCAGCCTCATCATATGATAGTAACTGATATAATCTCAATATTTACATATTTACAATCTCATGCTGTTCCAAAACCACATGGCTTTCCCTCTTCTATGGAATAAAAAAAGTAAACTTCTAAGGAATATCCTGGCCACATTTCCATGAAATGAAAAGCTGACTGGGAACTGCAACCTTTAAAATGAAAAATAAAAGGCACCATAAAAGTATAACAAAGCTTTAAATCAGAGATGCTATCAAAACATTTCTTTGCCCTCATACTTCTAAGTCACTGAGCCACAAGTCAAGGAGGGAAAGTGAAACTAAGTTCATGACACAGCCTTGTTCATGACAGAATACTAGCTTACTGCATTCCACATAATATAAACCAAGCAATAGTATTTATTTTGGAAAGTAATACTATTTTTTATTCACAATGATTAAAAAAAAGTTAATAAATAAATGAACTAATTATAAATTAACTAAATTATAATCAAATATTAAGCCGATTTTAAATTGTAATAATAATTCACTTCTTTTTTTAACTGTATTTTTGATAAAAAAAAACACAGCTTTGGCAAGCATTAGGCCTAGAGACTTCTTTCTTAACATTAAAAAAGAAATCTTGCTGATCTAAAACATTTGAACAGTAGTTAGGGTTAAGTTTAAACCTGAGTGGTGTCGACGTTTAATGAAACAGATCACAAATCACAGCAGTCAAACAGAAATGGAAGGTCAAGTTAA
>NW_015508215.1:25534-25942 GCF_001515645.1 Sinocyclocheilus grahami | reverse complement strand
TACTCTGTGAACGAACAACTTTTTGTGTGCCTCTCTACAACTGTAGGACATGTCATTTTACTAGTCGTCTGGAAGCGTCTAGTATTACTTTTGCATGCTCTGTCCCTTCTGTTAAATGAGATAAATGGTGGGAAAGTGGCCACACCTCTCGTCCACTCATGTTACAGCGGGATCACACCCACTGCATGTCCTCCAACTGCTGCCGATTCACCTGAACAAGCAACTCAAACAGTCTGGAATCACAACCACACCCAAACAATAATGGCTGGTTCGGCTCAACATGTTCATCTTTCCCATCACAGAGGGGAATCCCATCCATTTCTAACATCAGCTTCATTGTGTTCTGCTCATAATACAGCAATTTTCTGAAGATATGACACCATGAAAACAGTAGTAAAATGTATCAAA
>NW_015508215.1:23459-24464 GCF_001515645.1 Sinocyclocheilus grahami | reverse complement strand
AAAGACATTTATAATGTACAAAGGATTTCTATTTCAAATAAATGCTGTTCTTTTGAACTTCTTCATAGAATTCTGGAAAAAAAACTGTATCATAAGAAATGTTTCTTGAGCAGCAAATTAGATCTTATTCAGGTTAGATGCCATATTGCAACAGATGAAAACGGGGCTGCAAGAGATAGACTTGCAGTCTTTACAATAGCACGCAACATATAAAAGGTCGTAGATTGTGTACTTTTCACTCACAATTGATAAACTGCTTTATGGAGTTTTGTCTACTGAAGGCTTTTTTTTATCTTAAATTTTTAAAAAATTGAAATAATATTTTACAATATAAACGATTCTATTATATTGAGCACCAAATCAGCACAACTATATAATGATTTCTGAAGAATCATGTGACTCACGACTGAAATGGCTGCTGTATTTTAAAAATACAGTTTTAAAATAGGCTAAAATAGAAAACAGTTATTTTAAAGGGATAGGCTAGTTCACTCAAAAATTAAAATACTGTCATCATTTACTTACCCTCATGTTGTTCCAAACCTGTATGAGTTTCTTTTTTATGTTAAACATAAAAGAAGATATTTTGAAGAATGCTGGTACTCAGAAAGTTGATGGTCCCCACTGACTTCCATAGTATTTTTTCCCCCTACTAAGTCAATGGGAACTAACAACTGTTTGGTTTTTCAATTCTTCAAAATATCTTTGTTTTGTGCTCGACATAAGAAAGAAACTTATTCACATTTGGAACGACATGAGGGTGAGTAAATGATGGCAATTTTCATTTTTGGGTGAACTATTCTTTAAACTGTAAAAATTAGAGCCAAACCGATATATCCTTTTGCCGATATTATCGGCCGATATGAGCCTGTCGCAGAGATATGAACTTTTTTTTTACAGAACATATAACGCAGATTAAATGCTTCTGAATGGTGTAATTACTTAGTTTGTCCAGCAGAGCGCACTCCATTGTTTGCTACTGGCGACCCAGGTCAGTGTAGTGTA
>NW_015508215.1:22123-23448 GCF_001515645.1 Sinocyclocheilus grahami | reverse complement strand
GAGGATCTCAAACGTCCCCCGAGCCCTCTGCTTAAAATAAATGCCCCCCCCGCCACTCACCCGCACCTATATTTGATCGTCACATTACAATGATTCTAATTCTTAGTTTTGCATGATGATATGATGAATGGAAGGTTCATTTTCAACAGCAGATTCAATGACGTTAGCGACTAGAGCTGATCTGCGCATCACGGCACGCGTCTGCGGTGTATTAAAGCCTGTGTTATGGCCACCGGAGCTGATCGCGGCCACTCAGTCAATGCTGGTGTTTATACCGGCTGTGCTGCGGCCTAGAACTCATGCTTATCATATTAGTCACATCACGCGGCGCGACAAAATACAATAGAATTTCTATTGTATTTTGTTACACCGCGCCGCTCTCGTCCAGTGTAGAATATATAACCCATTATAATCAGTGATGTTGTCTACACTGGATGCAGTAAACTGATGCCTCATTATATTTATGACGTGCTGTCAAAAAGTTCAAATGATTTTCAATGGTCGCGACTCGCTTTGTCACGTTCTGTTGCAGCGCAGACATGGTGGCAGCATAGTTTGTCAGTACAGTCAGTAACGTAGCAGATTGAAAAGTTAGTATCTTTCTGCTGTCCAATAGACGGCAGTGCGGTGGTGGCTTGAGTCTGTTGAATGGTGATTTAACGCTACGCTGTCACCTAGTTGGAGAGACTCAATGCTAAGTAAATAAACAACAATGTCCCCGTCTTTTACTTTCACAATGAGCTTATCAAATTCATTTGCTACATTAGTAGGGCCCTATGATTTCCACGATGCAGAAAACAGTCATAACATAAAAACGGAATTTACTGTATAACGCGGAATTTCATGGAATTTGTCTTATTTTTGATGAATAAATAAAAAACAGGTCAGTACATATACATATACATATATATAGACTGTGTCTGTGAATATTAAACTGCCAAAGACTTATTTAAATACGAATGTTCTGCATAATTAAATTATTAATTAAATTATTAAAATTATTAATTAAATTATTATGTTCATTTGATTACCAGAAAACAGGTTACACAACACAGAATTTGTGAAAAAAATATTATTCATTATTATTATTATTTATTTGTTTTAGATGTTTACATTTGGAAAAGCTGTGCTTCCTGCATAAACCTGTCCCTGTTGGTTTGGCAGTAGCTTGCTTGCCCTACACAGTTACCTTGTTTAATTTCTTAATTCAAGTTATAGATATATTTTGTTTTATTTGTGTAAAGTTATTTATAATAAGTGAAGTTTACTGTTAAGTGCATTGATGTCAGATTCATTTTGAATAATAAAGTTTATTGTTAAATTGT
>NW_015508215.1:21467-22080 GCF_001515645.1 Sinocyclocheilus grahami | reverse complement strand
TGTGTGTGTGTGTGTGTGTGTGTGTGTGTGTGTGTTTATATGTTTTAAAGATATAATATAATATAAATTTAAACTAGTGGACAAAAACATATAAAATACAAATCAATAGACCCCTATAAAAAGTAAAAATAGCCCTGAAAACCAATTCCAACATGTGTGAATATTACCTCTTAAAGAAAAAAGTGAATTTCAGGGCCTGCTGTACACCCACAGTAGCAGCACATCTTCCACACTTACTGCATGAAAGTTCCTCTTTTGCAAGATTATGCAAGGCCTGATATAAAATCTGATCTACAGAAAACTGTCCAGTCATCACAAGCTTGCGTTCGCACAGTCAGATGAACTGATTCTGTCTGTGGCCATGAAAATCCAAAGCACACTCAGCAAACTCTCTCCCCAGACTAAACAAAAGGCCCAGCAAGGACAAATTGGACCAACCTACATGTCTGCTATAAGAGGTTCAATTACCATTGAAATAAATACGGTTTAGAAAACAACCAGAGCAATGCATATGCAGGTAGTTGTGCTTCCTTTACAAAAATCGCCATGGCAAGCACTTATTAGTACATAGATAGCATTGCACAGTTAGTCCAGTTACTGTAAAATCATAACA
>NW_015508215.1:18802-21432 GCF_001515645.1 Sinocyclocheilus grahami | reverse complement strand
GATCTTTACAACATGAGCAAAAACGCAACACACGTCCAGAATAGCCATGCTGTCAAAATAGACAGCTCATTATGTTTTGGCACACAGCCTCGGTGTCTAGTGAACAAAGCAGCTGGTCAGAGTCGATACATTAATATAAAATGACTTCCGAGTACAAAAGAACACACTTAAACTACTTCAAAAAAGAAATAAATGATTAAACTCACCTCCCGGGAACCTTTGGGTTTCTCCTCCAGAAATGAATCCTGTTGTCGGTGGCCATGGCGAGAGGACGCCCAATTTCACTCTCAAACAGCCATGAAAGCGAACCCCACGCCGTCAACCGACATGTGCAGATATCCAACGGCGAAAACGATGTTATTAACTGTATTGCCGCATATGTCTTACTTTGTTTTTATTAGTTATTGCGGGTATTTTGCCAACACATAAGGTGCCTACAGCGGTTCTGGATGGACGTCGCCATCTTGGAGGTGCATGAGGTCGCGCTGTGATTGGTTGAAAGGACGAACAGGTGCATGGGAGCGGACCAATGGGGTTTGAGTTTTATTAGACGGAGACTACGTTCTTTGAAACCATGTTTACTATAATACGTATAAGAACAATACAGTTCCTGTGGAACATAAAGGTGCAATACAGAAGATACAGAAAAAAATATTATTGCATAATTGGTGCGTAACAGAGTTGCGCATTCCAAAAGTTCCACAAAATCCTGCTACTAAATTTCCAAAACTTAACATCGCCCCTCCTTTGAGGGTTGTTTGCATTTCTCGTTACTGCAAATGATTATTCTCATTATAGTCTCATTAGATTGCTGCAATGCAGATATGATAAATCATCCTATTTGGAAAAATAGTTAGTTAGCTTGTTTGTTTTAAATCAGCATAAATTAAAACAAATAACGAATTATGCACTATAATGCATAATGCAACCCTAACCATTATGCATTATAATGCATTGATGAAAGAGTCAATTCCCAGTTCTCCAATTTGAACACTAGATGGAAGTAGTTACCCATACATTTATGGCGCTCCTCTTAGATCTGAGTCAAATTGAAAGTAAGAGTTTCCTCTGCTGTACTGAAGCCTGTAATGCTGCAATATTCATATTTTACTTAAATTATTATCAGCTGAATTCTTAATTAGATTTTTGCAAACTTATGTTTTGCAAAGACTGATCGTTTCGTAGCATAGGCTACGTTAAAAACATAACTTTTAACATTAACCTTTAAATGTGTTGAAAAACTGATATTTTTAAAGCTTCTGTTAAATCACAAAATTGGCATGGACTTGGCCTGTGCACTCTGATTTTTTTAAATAAGAATTCTTCTTAGAATTACAAAAAAATTAGACTTTAATCACGTATTGTTATATATGTAGCTATTGCAAGTATATTGTAGTAAATATTAAAATCGACTGTGAACTGAATGCAGTATTAAGTGTTTCTATTATTAGAATGATCATTAAAATAAAAAGTCAAAAAAATAACAACAGCTGCAGATGCATGAACAAAAAAAGTCAATATGCCTAAGGCAAAGCAATTATACAAACATCCATAGTGGAGATTTGGACATGATACTTCCTGTGCTGCTCATGATTCCTAGAACCTGTTGCCTCAAATAGCTTTTGCTATTGTTATTTTACAAGGGCCCTTAAAAGAGAAGAACTTCCTCAACATTCATACAGTAACACTACTCTCAACACAATGGCTTTATCAGGGTTCATTTACAAAAAGCTGATAGGGAAGTATTATGTTTGTGTCTGTAATGGATGTGGAAATGAGCGCTAAATGGTGTAAATGAGTTCCATCCGCTCTTGTGTTTGTGTTTGAGACCCTCCTGCTTGAAGAACTGCCCCCTCATTAAAGCGCTTCACACACGCCACACATGAAACAAACAGATGAAAGGTCACGTTGCCCGTGTCCTTAAGGAAGCCATGGCATCTGTGGAATGCTGCTTTATTTTCCTCCTAATTCCTCTGTGTTTGGGCTTTTTTTGTCGAGTGAATGCAAAAGCGTGTGTGTGTTGTTGGTTCTTCAGTGCCACACACTCCCAGAGTCGGGTTATCGAGTGCATGCACCAGTCGGTTCTGTCTCGTTGGTCAGCAGACTGAGACAGGAAGTCTTGAAAGACAATATCCTGCTTCTGCAGCATGTTTGTCACTCTTCTCCGAAGGGAAATTATAAGGAAAAACACCACATAAGCACTTCAAAGCCCACCCAGAGGAGAATGCTGTTACTCAGAGGTTGCTCTTTCCTGGACTTATTTGAGATATAAAGAAATAAAAGATGCAAATGAGACAATTGTTGACATATAGTGAGATTATTGAGCTATAAAATGATTGTGGACAGCACACTGCCCTACAAAGGTAAAACATATATATACATATAGTTCACGTTTAGTCAAAATTGAGTTATATGACCAAAATCATGTACATGTATAATCTGTCCCATGATGGATTTGACTCAGATTTAGAGAAAAGCTGAGTGAAAACTGATGACAAATCAAAAACTAACCATTTTCCTCAGTTCCAGTATTGGCGTAGTTAATGTAACTTGCAAATGCACATTTTTGAGAAATGAGAGTTCTTTTTTGTGTGTGTGTGTGTGTGTGTGTGTGTGTGTGCGCGTGCGTG
>NW_015508215.1:12869-15137 GCF_001515645.1 Sinocyclocheilus grahami | reverse complement strand
ACGGAGGAGCTCCGGAAGGTTAAAAGGAGGAGTGATGACAGTGAAAGACAAGAGAGGACCCGGGGCCTGTACCATGATGGTGGCTGAACAAACTCGGGGTTACAGGATTAGTTTTGAGTTGACAAAAACAAAACCAGTCCAATCCGGCTTTGTTGGTACCATGAAGCTGATCATCAACTTTCTCTGTCAACTCAGGCTTGATCCTGAGTTAATGGAGCATGTGCACATGAAAGAGTGACATCAGTAATGAACAGCCAATCACATGCCTTGAAACTGTGATTCACTTCTTGAGAGAGAGTGGGTGCGATTCACTACCAAAGATTAAAATATTGAACAATATGAAGAATTTAAACACATTTACAAGATGAAACAATCTATCCATGAAAGAGGAAAACTTAAAGAAAACATCTTGCCTTATAACTGCAAGTAAAAGTTGTAAAGTTAGTTTATAGAGTTGATAATATTTATAAGGTATAAAAACACTTTAAAAATCTAAGCTCATATGTAGTCATGTTTAAAGCTATTGATTCTAAAACTTATTTATATTGCATATTATCTATATGTTTATACTATTTTAAAATAAAAGCTTAATAATTACTATTAAACTAAGCTAGCTTGTGTAATGGATTAAGGGTATAATAATTATACAAATCATATAAAATAAATTATAAAAAATAATAATCTCTAAATTCAGGCAATTTTATCTTTAAAAATGTTTTTAGCGTCCTTTAATTTGGAGTAAGAGAAACTGGGGGAGTGGCTTTATTGCGTCAGAGATGTGTCACTTTGCTTGAAGCTGATTGGTCAAATTTCGGTTTGAGATCTCTAAACCAGAACATAACCTGCCCCAGAGCAGGTTAGCTGTGGAATGTAAGTTACTAAAGCAATGAATGCCGCTAAAAGCCAAGCCACTTTCATGGTACCTAAAACCCAGGATTGGTGCAAACTTAACTGAAACTTACCTGGCTAGCCAGCTAATCTGGCTTCATGGTACAGGCCCCCAGCCTGGATTTATGTTGTTTTGGTTTTGTTTTTGTTTGTGAGGCGACTGCCGCGCTATTTTAAGTTTTGTGTTTATTTTATTATTAAAGTTTTGTTTAAATGTTCGCCGGTTCCCGCCTCCTTCTTCCCGAACTAAAAACTGTGTTACACTACCATTTCAGATTTTCACATTTAAAGTGTTACTTGTTGTTTCTTTGTAATTATTACCAATTGTGAAAATTGTCAATCCTACACCATTTTTTTTCCAATGCGCCAGAATACACACGTTTTCACTTATAGAACAAAAACATAACTTACAATGCTGCGATGCTGTTTTAATAATGTACATATATTATTATTATTTTATTTATTATTTAGCAGACGCTTTTATCCAAAGCGACTCACAAATTATGACAACAGAAGCAATCAATTGTAGTATTAAAACAACTAAAAACAGATCCAAAACTAAAAGCTAAAACTTTAAAAATACTACCTATACACATTTTAAAAATAAAGAGATTATATATTTTTAAAAAGTATTTACTTGTCTTCAAAAAGGCAGCTGCAAACAAGTATCTAAATTTGGACTACAGGCTGCCGTGGACATTAAACATCGTCATGCAATCAGGTGAACTCATCTGCTTTCACAGCCTCGTCATATTTATAGTTGCACTTTTGCAAACTATTCTAACTCAAAGATTAAGGGAAAATTAGTTGTCTGAAGCTTTATGGTGGTGAGCAGTGTTGGGGTAATTACTATTAAAAGTAATGCATTACAATATTGCATTACTCCATAAAAAAGTAATTGTGTTACTTTTTATGGAAAGTAATGCATTACATCACTCCTTGTCACCTGAGCAGGACTTGCTTATTTATTTTTAATAACAAAAAACACAAAAGTTATATTTTTGCTAACTGTAAATGCCCTTTCAAACCAAAAGTAACTTGCATTAGTTATTTGAAAAAGTAACTTTTAAAAAGTAATTTGATTACGTAACTCACACTACTTTTAATGCATTACCCCCAACTCTGGTGGTGATGTTCAAGTCTGTGGTGATTGTTACTTCTGGTGACTGTAAATGGGCTTCAAAATTGATGATTTGTGAAGTTTATCATGATAAACCAAACATTTCAAACATTTCAAAATCAAACTTTTGTTGGTCACAGATTATTTTCTGTAATAATCAAAAAAACAATTGAAAAATCCTATTGGGTCAAGGGAACCAGGGTGATGCGAACTTTTGGGTTGGCCTACAAAAATATCTACTACTGCACTCGATATCCATG
>NW_015508215.1:10065-10608 GCF_001515645.1 Sinocyclocheilus grahami | reverse complement strand
CTTTAACAGGTAGAAACAGATTCTGATGAGAAAAAGATTCTGGGTCATTCTCAGAGGCACATTCCTATCCGAGCAGCTCCGTAGAGTCCTGGAAACACAGGAAAAGCGGCCTGGAAGCAAACACTGAGTGCGCTCCCACAGTTCTTTAAAATACACACACACACTTTCTTCTTTAGAGGCTCACTGTGCATGCTAATGTGCTGAGTGACATTTATCACCACAATTCAAAATACAACAGCATTTTAAAACAGACTATAGTGTTTTTTTTCACTGTAATATAGAATAAAAACCGTTTAACGGGTGCCTCAACAATGCTAAGGTGTTCTGAGGGGTTGCTAGCGGGTATTGCTTTCCAGTTAGGAGGTCTAGGGCGGGTTCTTGCAGTTAGTGTTATTGTATTATTTATGTTTTACTTGTATTATTTATATTTATGTACTAAAGTTGAATATTGCTATGCAGTTTCTGGGTAGTTTCTAAGTACAAGAATCCACCCCAAGTCACTATGATATTCTGATGTCTATATGGCTACATTCCTCCATGCAA
>NW_015508215.1:9756-10055 GCF_001515645.1 Sinocyclocheilus grahami | reverse complement strand
CTTGACTGCCGCCACACAGCTATTTACCAAAGGATGAATCACAAGAGGTTTGTCAACAGCCGCGTGTTTGCAGTTGCAGGTCGGGATATCGATTCCTGTGTTCTCCCAGTGTAGATGGACAGGAATGTAGCTGAGGTTTGTTCTCGGCCGATGACCTTTAGCTCAAATGGCTGATCTGTGATCAGCGCACTGCACTTCATCGCTGAGAGTCGAGTGAGTCACAGAGAAAGGAATGCTGGGTAGTCAAAGGAACCCTTGGGAGAAAGAACTTTAACAGGTAGAAACAGATTCTGATGAGA
>NW_015508215.1:7413-9214 GCF_001515645.1 Sinocyclocheilus grahami | reverse complement strand
TGATTATTGTTCAGTTGAATATGGGATTATGGATCCAGCTGGGCACGTGAGCAAACAGCCTATCACGTGAAGCAAACAGGGTTTAATCAGACGGAGGGCACAATGACCTTGCCCGAATCATTGAGCCCGTGTATGGCAGAAACTCTGACTCAATGGGACTAATTGTCCAGGTGTATGGAGTGTGAGCCAAACACAGACACACCTGCAGGTGCGGGAGAGATCTGAAACCGTCTGGGCCGTTTCTGAACACAAAAGCACGGTCTTATTAATATTCTCATTCTCAGTTTCCTTTCGGCCGAGTGTTACAGTGTTGTTCAGACTGTGTGTATGTGTGTGTGGGAAGATTACTCAACAGATCCGGTTCTTTGAGAGGGAGGAGAGTGTGTTTTGAGCCAGCTGGGTTTCTCTTTCCATTTCCCAGCAGTGTGAAAGAGTGCGATGAGAAAGAGAGGGAGTGAACGGAATAGCAACTAGAACTTTTAACCCGAGCGACGGAAAGTTCAGGGACAGTTGAGATAATGTGTTTGGTTATGACGATAATGCATGTTTCCAATCGTCCAGCTTCAAAAGGCTGGGAAAATATTGACTTAGGCTATATTTTGTTGGAAGAAATTCATTCAAATTATATTTAAACACATTTTGCATTTCCCACACACTTTAAATAATGCTGTTGTTTTTCATCCTGATCTGACCTCTATATATGACTTTGGTTGGTGCAACTTAATTTATTCAGGTCAGTTGAGTTATATTAAATATTTGACTAATAAAACCAGTTTGCTTATATGTTTTAGATTACCCGACACATTTTTACATTAGCAAATTAAATTTTTAGATTCTCTAAACAAAAGAAAATTTATTTTTTTGAACTGGTGGTGGCGCTATAGAGTAGGTCCTAGAGACCCCAGATTTGGTCAGATTGTTATTTAAGCCAACCTCTATAATTATGCCAAATTTGATCATTTTCGGTTCTATAGACTGCCATAGACTCCCATGGCTGAGGAATAAGTAGAAGAAGAAAAGTACACAAATGCTAGATTAAAAAAATAATAATAATTAAAAAAAAATAATAAAAAAAAATTAAATAAAAAATTAAATTAAACAGTCTGCTATTAAATGGCACATGTGTCTACTATTGAGTTTCAGAAGAGATCTCAACGATGTCCCGTACCTATATGGAAGCCTGTTTCCGCCACTAAATAAAAAATAAAACAAGGTAACTGCAACTTTTTATCTCACAATTCTGACTTTTTTTCTCAGAATTGTGAGTTCATAGACTATCTCCCAATTATGACTTTATAACTCACAATTGCAAGTTATAAAGTCAGAATTGTGTGATATGAACTCGCAATTGCGAGTTATAAAGTCAAAATTACGAGTTATAAAGTCAAAATTACTCGCAATTGTGAGAAAAAAAGAAAGTCAGAATTGCGACTTCTCTATAAAGTCAGTTATAAAGTCAGAATTGCGAGATAAAAAGTCGCAATTACCTTGTTTTATTTTTTATGCAGTGGCGGAAACGGGTTTCCATACGTACCAAACAGCAGGTATGTGAAGTAAATGGTCAGTGAAGTTTTTAGCGCTATAGACCCTTTTCACATTTCTGAGCTTCTCAGAAGCAGAAGTCATCATAGTTGACTTCTATAAACTTCTATAGTGGTGAACCGAAACTACATGAAATACATTTTTTGCATTCCCATTTGTCCCAAAAGCATAAGAAACCAATAGCGTTTCTATAAATTTCCAAAAGAGGAAAAATGTTGAGAGATTGATTACGTTGGTTTCTTTATTGAGAAAAAAAAAA
>NW_015508215.1:6101-7403 GCF_001515645.1 Sinocyclocheilus grahami | reverse complement strand
AAAAAAAAAATCTCAGCAATGTCTCAAAGTGTGCTCAGATTCAAAGTCTAGTAGTCAGGGATCTCAGCATGAACAAAAACATTCTTCCAAGACCAAGTCATCTGAGCTGATTTCCACATGAATCTAACACCAATATACTCTTACTGTATGTCATTTGTGGCTATTTTTGGTTCTTCTTAGAAATCCAAAGAGAAACTTCTGAAACAAAGTTCATACATGTATATCTCAGCAATGAAAGAGCAACTTCTGAACAATAAAATATTCCTCTGGGTGTATTGTGGAAAACGATAAAAATATACGTAAATGTGATTAAACTTTATTTAAAAATTATTTTTGTGATTTAAAAATAGGACAGATGTTGCATATAAACGCTATGAATAATACATCACAGGTCAAACATAAAACACACTGACGGTGACACAATATGCTTATTTGAGGATTTGTCAAGAGAGGAGATTGTCAGCTCGGATTTGTAAATATTCAGATATTGTAAAGAGCATTTGCTCGGAAACTTGTGCGTGTTTGTACTGTTTTGTGGTGATTATGCAACAGCAGCAGGGATGATTCAGCAGTCAAATGTTCGCTCATAGATTCCAGAATGCAAATTCTCGCAGCTATTTGACTCTCATTTTAAAACCAGTTTGCACGCTAGGCTCTTGCCTCCATCCTTTGACTTCCATTCATCAAACTTACAAACTGAGGAACTAAGCCTTCCCACAGTCACACTGGGAGTTTCACTCTCACAATAGGTTCCTATTAGCACCAAAAATGGGTTTTACAGCCTGATGCCATATAACCTTTTTTGAAGCCAACATGAAATTATTCCAAGAAAAGAAAAAATAAATCTTTCACCAAAGCCTGAGAACCTTGAAGCGTACCAACCTCTGAAATGAATTTCCTTATCAGCTGGGCCACAAAGGCCACTTAAAGGGATAGTTCACCCAAAAATGTACATTTAGTAGGCCTAATTATTTACTCACCATAACATCATTTCAAATCGGAGTACATTTTTCTAAGGAACCCGAAGGAGAACTTTTGATGAATCTTCAAGCAACTCTATTTTATATACTAAAATGAATGGTAGCAAAAACATGAAAGATAAAAAGATACTATAAAAGTGGTTTGCATGACTGATAAGGTCTGTGGTGAACACAAGCTCAAGCTCCTGTGATTTTTTAAAAAGTATTTACTTGTCTTCAAAAAGGCAGCTGCAAACAAGTATCTAAATTTGGACTACAGGCTGCCGTGGACATTAAACATCGTCATGCAATCAGGTGAACTCATCTGCTTTCACAGCCTCGT
>NW_015508215.1:2214-5608 GCF_001515645.1 Sinocyclocheilus grahami | reverse complement strand
TGGGTTGGCCTACAAAAATATCTACTACTGCACTCGATATCCATGCCTTCTAAAGCGAATATCTTTTTGTTAGGAACAGACCCAAAGTCAAAATTGAATATCTCCAAGTCAATGAAACCTGGCATTGGCACATTATTTTGAATCTGATTATGGATGTGAATAAGATTTGAGAGCTGAAGAAGATTGTTGAACCAAATGTTTTAAAGAACCTTTATTTTTAAGCATGTACATTGCTAAAATGTTATCCCATATTGAAGAATACTGAACTTGGTTTGCACTAATTCAGATACTTTGACTGTGCTCTGGTCATATGTCAAAGCTCAAGCCCGGATGTGTGAATGAATCGGTCGTTGTTTCTCGTTTAAATCGGCCCATGTCAGGTTTAGTTACATACCCCAGCGGATGCCGAACGATCAGGTGCGCCTCGGGTCATATTGCGCGCATTCTAACTCATTTAGAGCTGCGGTGCAAACGCTGAGAAGGTTTGTCTGAGAGGATTAATGAAAGGCTTAACAAGAACGTTCCCTGCTTGTGCTGTGTGCGTCCTCATAGGGAGGGCAGCCGTTACGGGCCCACGAAAGGATCAGGTCAGGACGCCCCATGCTGGGGGCCATGCTGTCCTGGGTTGTACGGTGCATAAGAGGAGAAACGATTCAACAAATCAGGCTTAATTCTCTGGTGAGGTTTTCAGGCACAATGTGAAACTGCTCACAGGTGGAGAATTTATTTGAATAATTATGCCTCTGTTTAACTTTTAACATTTCTGGAGCGCAACCGGAGGGTTCCACAGGTATAATTTCAATCAAAGAAACTGATTTTTAATTATAGCATATAAACAGACCTACCTGAGTGGCAACAGTGGCATGTACAGCTCTCTTTCCTGATATATTTCCTATTGAGACAGGACGTTTGGGTGGGGCATAGAGAAGGATTGTGGCTTTTTTTAAAATAGCCAATAGGCTTTAGTTTACGTGTACCATGCTTTTTTTGTCATTTGCTATTGCTAAATGGAATCAGGTGGTTCGAGAGAGTAATTTATTGGGTACATATTTGTATACGCCCCTTATAGGGTGAGATAAGTCATCAATATTTTTGGTCTGTTTTCCTAGAAGACTATTTAAACCGTTTATCATCTTTTAGGAGTACACAAGCATATAAATGATGTTAAAGCAATAAACATGGACTAAAACCTACAAATGATTAATACTGATTTAATGGAGTTCATAAAATAAAAAATTTATTAAAATTGTGTGTATATACACATACACACACACACACACACACACAACAATTTTTTTTCAATATTTAATTTAATTTTTTACATTTGACATAAAAACAGTTTATAATATAGTGATTCATCTCAGAGCTGCTTGTTTTGGTTCATGGCTCAGGTTTAAATAAAGAATTTCTTTGAAATATTTATGGAAAAAATTGAATGGGAAAAGTACTGCTGGAACCAAGGCCACCGAGCAGGTGGGCGTTCACATTCAGGCTTTATGCATAGCTCTGTATCGTTGTACTTCTCAGTGAAGGATATCTTTATAATGCTATTTAAAGCATACCTGGTGCCATCTACAAAAACACAGATAAAGTATATGCTGTTAGCTATTGCATGTATCCGGTTCAGGAGGCCAGCATTAAGAAATCTGGACCCCTGTGGTCCTAAGCGCCTCAGATTAAAGATACACTATCAATATAAAACGATAAGAGCGCTATTAAAGTTAGTTAAATGGATTTACAGCTAATACCACTGCAATCTGTCCATCTCTACTTCTCAAATGACATCTGCTGATTGTCTGTTTAAAGACCACTGACTGATATTACTGTAGTGAGCCAAACAAAGCAAATCATACCCAGGAAACCAGAATGAATGTTAAAAAAATATTTATTGACAATTGTGTAAAAAAATAGCTTTCTAAACATAATTTCCATTGCTAAATCAGAAAAACAAAATCCGAGTTGCAATCATGCCTACTAAAGGTGAAAAAGAAACCATGTAAAATCACTCGTTCCTCAAACATTCATGAGGTCATATCCTCCAACATATGCACAGCAGACCGTTTAAATTAGGTGACAAACACGACTTCAGACTGGTATGGTTTACCATCAGCAGTGCTCCATGCATCGAGAAACAGAAGTGCTTCGAAGATTATTTACAACATATGTACATATCGTTCTCAAAAAAAGGCTTTAAATATGGTAAAAATACATTTAAATAATTTGTGGGCCCTTCGGTGGTGGAATGAGAAAAATTTTGCAGAAAATTGCTTCTCTATAAATAAATAAATAAATACTTCCACTTCCATCTCGGGCTTTTTTTTGTTTTAAGACACTCCAATAAATAATTTACACATAAGCCTCATCATGGAATTGAGTTATCTGACCGAGCTATTTACAATATAAACAAAAATAATATGCAAAAAATGTAGTCTTTTACGTCATAGTTGCATTGCTTTGTGCATCTGTGACAATGAGTGATAGTTGTTGAGGGTTACTCAGTACAAAGGAAGAGGAAAAAGAAACAGCGGTTTGAAAGAGTGAGGTAAGACTTTTCATTCTGCAGAGGTTTGTGAGGTCGATTTGGTTACTCTCTCTGACGTATTAGAGTAAGACCGACAGTTACCTGCCAGGAGCAGGTAAAGTGGAAGCAAGAAGGTAAAAAAAAAAGACATCTGGTTAAGGAGTAGAGTGTTACAGTGGCTATTACTCATTTCAAGTATTTCCAAAAAAACTAAACAAAACAAACCCTTGATCTTGCACAGAAGGCACTAAAATGATTAAGCTCGGCTGATCTGCTTCCTAAAGGAACAGCCCTGACGGTGCACCAAAGCCGCAGATCGGCCCTCATCGCAGCACGACTCCTTGTGGCCGCTGCATCGGGTGTCCACGAGCTCCTCCCTACACTGGCTGAGATGGGCTTCTCAATCTACCAGTGTCCGACAGCAGTGTTGACAGTCATTTGGTTACTACGAGCCAGACTTATGGGACCCTGAGCCACAGGGGTGCAGGAGACGAGAGAAAACAGATCTCACTAAAAGGTGGACCTCTCCCTTTTTTGGCCTAGCCTAGAACTCCCGCCTAGCAGCAATGCTCAAAACAAAAGAACAACATGTGTTTTTTTTGTGTGTTTTTTTTTTTGCACTGCTCAGTCCGCAGGTCCCCTGGGTGGTTTGCTGCTGTAATGGAAAGTCTCTACGTATGCATTCAGATAGAGTCATTTGCACACAGTGACTGCTGGGAAAGCAGCGGGCTGATGCTGTGCAGTCTAATCTCAGTGTTGTCTGTAGGGGGCGCTGTGTTCTGCATCCAAGGGTGGTTGATGATGTCCTCGAAAGACGGGCGTTCCGCGGGGCGGAGGGCCAGGCACCACTTGATAAGCTGCTGGCACTCTGTA
>NW_015508215.1:308-907 GCF_001515645.1 Sinocyclocheilus grahami | reverse complement strand
CGGTGCCGACCTTCTTTAACAGGACGATCTCCATCGGGACGCGCGAGCCATTGGGCTGGAAACGGAGGACATGTTCGTTTTAGTGACGCTGTCATTTATTATTTATGTGCGATATTTCAGATACAAATAATATGAATACAATCCTTTTAAATCAAGTACTCACCAGCTCTCCCCATTCAGTAACACGATCTTTGGCCACATGCTTGATGGCAACCTAAAAATTGTAAATGAATGCATTATTAAGCAGTGAATGGCATTATATTTATATATGTCATACACACACGTTATGAACATGCGAAACGTTCACACGTGTGTAAACAACAATAACGTTACTCTATTCAGGAACCTACCGGCGCGCCATCGGCGATCCTCAAACCCGCATACACCGTCCCAAAACCGCCGCTTCCCAGCACAGAGCCGACCTGATACACCTTCTCGAACGGCTCTTTCTCCTTAACTGTCGATAAAAGATACGGTAGGTGCGTAAGAATTGATAAAAGACGTACAATTATTTAATAATTGGAAATCTGACGCACGCGCTATTCCCAACACTCAGTCTGCTGACGTGAACTAGCCCAAGACCACAACACACACACACA
>NW_015508215.1:0-298 GCF_001515645.1 Sinocyclocheilus grahami | reverse complement strand
ACACACACACACACACAACACACACACGCGCGCGAGAATAACCGTCCTCTAACCTTGAAGCTGGATTTTCGCCGGCATGTCCACGGTGGAAATGTGAGCGAATGTGTTGAATTTTGATAGAAGCATTCTATAATCCCAAAGGAGAGTATTTCTTGAGGGTTATTCCAATGTTGAGGTCGAAATCCGTCGTGTAGAGATGGATGTAGGGAAGGTCTAACGTTACTTGAGGGATCCGGTCTAGAAGCCTGTAGAAATCCTTTCTCATCGAGGCTCGATGGGTTTTGATTCTCAAGACGAA
>NW_015508214.1:26279-27200 GCF_001515645.1 Sinocyclocheilus grahami | reverse complement strand
TGCCCTGTTGCCATGGCAACCGTCTTTGAACATCTGCTCTGTCCGTGAGCTCTACAGGTCTCTTCTTTCTCCTGCTGTTATTTCAGCCAAACATGTAAATCATGCATCATTTACTCGCCCTCGTGCCGTCTCAACTCCGCACGCTTGCTGTTTTTTATCTTTCCACTCCACTGGCATTCTGTGTTTGTCATGTTTGTGAAAATGAGATGTTTTAAATGAGCATCGCTGTAATGAATTCATACAGAAACACTGTATATGGAGCATTCAACAAATCAACACTCTTTATTTCTCTACAAAGCCAATAACTCTGGAGAAATTCTATTAGATTTAAACATCAGCCTGATTAAATGGGTTTTATTTCAAATGTAAGTGAATGATATTATTTCACACATGACACAGAAAACAGCCCAGAAGAGGAAACGTGATCTGCACTTAGTTTGCACAAAGCATAATTAAAGTTGAATTGCCTTGTTTATCTGTTTGGCAATCTTGCACTAATTGATGGAGCACCGTCGCTTAATGAACTTGACTTTGATTAGGAGGATAAAGATTTCAGCGATCCGTCGTTCAATGAAATCCATTAGGAAGCGTCTCTGGAGGGAAACTTCTCCTCAGATAGCATCTGTTTTAATCAGAAACCTCAGAGGAGAAACAAACCCAAAGCAAAAGAACTGTTCTAAACAGTTTTAAACGTGTGTTCAGACGCCCGCTGGGTGTTTATTCAAACACGTGTAATCGAGACAAAATCATGCTGAAGATCTTTGTGTTTCTTCAGCCAACTAGTGAGTTTTTTCACAAGACACTGTAATGATTTTCCGCAGTCATTCTGTTTAATGGTGTTTGAGTCACTGATCAACACTAGATAGTGCTCATGGGGATTTAAAGGGGTCATATGATGCTATTTTAAAGATCATTATTTGG
>NW_015508214.1:18743-19889 GCF_001515645.1 Sinocyclocheilus grahami | reverse complement strand
CTGTTGGTTCTGGATCATCAGTGAAACTGTGTTGATGAATCAGAATAGATTGACAAGAGATTATCCATAATGCTTTGAGCTGCATGATAAATCAATAACAATGAGATGTTATAGATTCTCTTCTATTCTCTTCTTTACATTAATACTGCAGCTGAACTTCTGTTACTGAAATAACATGCCAGAATAAATGTGTGTAATAAATCCTTGTAGAGACAGTAAGGTCACTGTGTGTGTGTGTGTGTGTGTGTGAGTCCTGCTGAGTGATGATGCGTATTACTTCTCAGTTACCTTATTACCCCCTTTCTATTTGTACTGTCAGTTTGGTTCTGTTCCTTTGTCTGGTGTTATCGAGAGACCCAGCTCATTCCCACCACAGAATCAAGCCCGAGTCAATGCCTGCTTAGGAGCTAAAGCTAGCAAACCACATCAGTCCTAGAAGCGGAGCCCAAGATCCTGGTTGATCAGGTGTGTGAGCCGGCCAAATCGTCCATACTAGTAGAGATTTCAGTGGAACTAGATGAGCAAAAATGGCTAATTGACTGAGAAATGGAGGTAGTGCTTCCCAACCTGCCCACCCATGAATCTTCCTCCTGTTTGTTTTCATTGTCACTGCTCCCACTCAACATAGAGTCTCTGATGTCACCAGCAGTCCCATCCAGCACAAAGTGTTCTTCATCACACCAGTCCAGTCCATCACTGAGTCTGCTTCCTCGCCCAGTCTTCCTCTCCTGCATGCTCCACTGAAGCCAGCCATTCCTTCAGCTCTGACTCCACTGGTGCCCTTTAGCCCCTCAGCTCCACCATCAGCCTCTGCCATGCAGCCCTGATCCGCTTCGGGGCTTCCAGTCCCCAGCTCTGCCCTGGCTTGAGGAGTCCCAGGCTCTGCCTCATCCATTGTGCCCCCAGTTCCACTTTGACCCGTCGACCAATCGACTCCGCTCTGGCTCTTTGCCCCGTAGGCTCCACCTGGGACCATTGTCCTGTTTGTTCTTCTGGGCTCCCTCATCCCATCGACTCTGCCCTGGTCAGTCATCGCACCATTATTGCACAAACCTCCAGGATCTCCGCTGTGCTCCATCCCTTCACCCCTACAGCTCCGTCAGGCTCCTCCTTCCCTCAGGCTCCAACGCGGTCCTTGCCTACTTC
>NW_015508214.1:17255-18158 GCF_001515645.1 Sinocyclocheilus grahami | reverse complement strand
TTTTTTATCAACTTACAAACGTGCTGCAGTTCTTAGATTTAGCCGAGTTTGGGAAACGCTGGTGTAATGTAATTTTTTATGCATTTTATAATGCTGATTATACAAAATGGAATATATTATTCTCTTTGCTTTTTTAAATTAATATGGTACAATTTTGACAAAGAGTAATCTAAAAGTAAACTAAAAAGCAGTCTGTAAATGACCATTAAATCCCCCAATCACTGAAGTGGGTCGACACCTTTACTTCCAGTCATAGAGGGTGGTGTTGCCATGGAATACTCAAGAAAGGACTTTATCATTAAATTGAGCATATATTGTTACATTGTAGGAAGTATTGGGAAGAGAGGATTAGATTAAACCAAAAAGATAAGTCAGACAGGAAGAAAATGGAACCTTGAGGGTGTTTTCGGAACAACAGGGCTGCGTTCAGCCCTGACAAAACGGTGCAAAACATGTTTTAAACGGAAACGGTGGTGCGTTGAACACCCTGTTCTGATGACGCAAGAGTTGCAGCTATGGCAGCTGAGAAGGCCATTCTTTGTGTTCTTTTTGAAGAATTTTCGGCAAAATACATATATAATACAAAATACAGCAAAATATGCTCGATGGTACAGTCACTGCCCTTGCCCTCCAGAATAAAAGAGAACATCCCAATCAAATGAGATTTGTGGAAACTGTGGTTCCTAATTATTGTGATCCGACATTTGCCTCGCATTTCAGGATGAAAAGACAAACATTTCAGGTGAAGGATAATCCACTTCTTACCTCCGAGACTGTGTTATGATCTATATGACCTTATTATTTTTATTGTGAGTATTAGGCTTATTATCATCATTGCTGATCACTGTTGTTGTGCTATATGTTATTGTAATATTTACCATTATATAATCAGAGGGGTATAGA
>NW_015508214.1:14825-15906 GCF_001515645.1 Sinocyclocheilus grahami | reverse complement strand
CCCCGTTGCACACCGTTTCCAGGAAACATGTCGTTCAAACCGGAATCCGTAGCAAAACGATGCACACCGGTTTGAGCTTGAACATGCCCCTGGAGAAGGCGTTAAAGATGCACGGGATGCTGTTGTGGAATATCTGAAGGCTACAGGGGTATATTATAGGCTTTAGATAGTAGTGCTATAATATTTATTAATTAATTATTTGTTATTATTATTGTTAAAACAATTTTTGAAGTGCATTCATTGAGATATAATCCATGCTGCATACTCCGATACAGTAGGTGGCGGTATGCACCTGATAAGTCATGGATGCAGAAGAAGAAGTAAGTGCAGCATGCTGTGTGTGTACAAGCTGTACAAATGTATGTTTAAAAGGTTTCTCTCTACCTCTTAGCTCCTGGCTGATGAAGGGCACAAGGTAACGCACAGTTTCTTTTTCATGTTGTGTAATAAACTTTGAGAGATCTCCTCTGAAGCTGCTAGCTAAACGTTTAGCGCGTGCATATAGCAGGTTTTGAATTCCAGTGATGCACATTTAATTAGCTAATGTTGTTATTCAGAGTGTGTGAGATTCATTGTCTCTGTCAGAAGCAGAACACTGTGTTTTATCGCCTCATCTCTGGGTTTGCACTCCAGATAGATTGTTTACAGCAAATCAGGTCTTTATTTGGTCATTCTATATGTTTAGTTTTTCTCTCTAAATTGAGATTTCATTAATTAATTAAGAAGTTTGTCAGTTGTTAAAAACTCATTTTTGGTAGGTGCTTTATCTGCATTAAATGTTCAGGCTTACTACAGTAAGGCAAGGTTATTAAATTAGCCTGTATACTAAAAATGTGATTTATTGTCACACTGTTTATTGTGTGGGCCAATTAGATTGCAAATGTGCATTAATTAATTTATAGGTTTGTTATGGGCATTTATATACAATTTGCAGGCAAACGTCTAATGACTTTGTTTGTTTGTATTCAGCTCTTAAAGTGTTTTTTGAAGATTAAATCCTTTATAAATATATATATATATATATATATATATATAAATAACCATGAACTTAGGACTGGTGCTGGTGCTTTTTTTGGTCATT
>NW_015508214.1:14167-14631 GCF_001515645.1 Sinocyclocheilus grahami | reverse complement strand
GCCAAATACACAAACACAGGTGCGCTGCGCATCCATTCAGATGAAATAATAAATGGCACAGATCGTGCTAATGGCTTCTGCTCTGGTTTTTCATTTTCTATATTCGTTTGATTTATACTTGTTTTATTTTTCGACAGTTTTGTGACCAGATTAGCAGTATTTATTGTCTGTTTGGTGCTTTCCATGTCTTTTCCACGCATGATGTATTACTTTTTCCATGCAATTTTGTGTGCTCTGTGTATAAAAGAAAAAAAGAGTCATAGTCGGATGTAACAAACAATGTTTAGTGATTAAGTATTCAGTTCACTCGAGCTGTTGCTCACTATCTATGGTGGGCCGGAAGGTCCAAAAATAGGTCTACTGACCTGTCGTGGGAATTCACTATACAACTGCTAGTAGCTACCAGGCTTGCCGTGATGGACGGTGCTGACGGTGATACCGGTGTTAAGCCGCAACACCGGTTA
>NW_015508214.1:10267-10650 GCF_001515645.1 Sinocyclocheilus grahami | reverse complement strand
ATCTAGAAGAACAGGATCATAGTGGACTTGAGCAGATCCTGCTGTAATAATATCAATGCTAACAGCAAAAGTAATAACTTTACTAATAATAAAAGGGAAAGAAAAACGTATACCATGAAATTGCAAAAGAGACTGACATATTTAGAATTATTTACATAAGATATAGAGGAAAGGCAACATGATCAAACAATAACCTCATGTGAGCACTGCTGTTTTGTTTTTAGCCATTGTTTAAGTCCTCTATTAAAAGCATTGCCATGGGTTTCTAATTTTTTAATTAGTAGGTAAAACATTTCAGAGTTTTGGACCCTTTGCAGAGAAAGCAGACTGACCAAAAGATGTCTTAATACTTTGGGACAAGACAGTCACCACTAATAGTGGCT
>NW_015508214.1:7626-8777 GCF_001515645.1 Sinocyclocheilus grahami | reverse complement strand
TTTTTGTGTGCTTTCATTGTGCATTCCACACACAAGGCTGTCTCTTAATGCATCTGCCAGTCCAGCGCCGAATTGACAATGTTCTGACAATCGGTGTAGCTCAGCTATGTATTCGGAAATGCTTTCTCCTTTAGTTTGTTTATGCTTATGGTATCTGAATCTTTCCGCAATAACTAGGGGTTTGGGGTTCAAATGTTCATGTAAAATGTCCACTATTTGCTGGAATGTTTTATCCACTGGCTTTTTAGGGGTTAACAAACTATGGAGCAGTCCATACGTCTTTGCTCCCATCATGCTCATCAAAACAGCCACTTTCTTACCATATGCAACGGCATTAGCCTCACAGTAGAACTCCACTCATTCCACATAAGTTCCCCAATCCTCAGCATTACTATCAAACGCGACGATCATTGACATTTTTGCTCGTTTGCAGTGTAGCTTTACACATTCATTGGTATTTCTCATTTTCATGTGACTCGTGCTCTCTCTTTTCACGATCTTTCTTTTCCTGCTTCTTGTCTGTTCAGGTCTTGTTGTCGCATCCGTGGTTGTTGATCCAGACCTCGTCGCCAATTTTGTTGCGTATACTGGCAGATAACACGACACAATTGTCTGCTGTGTAACTCACGTTATTTTTACTGTTAACTCTGATTGATTACCAATACATCACTATATGGGTCACTACTAGAGGGCAGGCTTATCACAAAACTATGATATCCAATACATTACAGAGACCCAAAACATGAGGCTGTGTATCAGCAATCAGTCCTACGAGGATTTCAGACAAAAATGCAAGCTGCTGCAAATAATGCAGCGTTTGTTTGCTTTTGTATTAAATTCTGCATTTAACAGAACCAAACAGAATCTGACTGTGTCTTAAGGGTCCTTGTGAAGTTTCAGTGTCACTTTTGCACTAAAGTTATAAATAATGGTCAAACTAATCGTAGCCTTTGAGCTGCTTTTACTACTCAACCCTGAAATGCTTTTAGATGGATATTTATGTTTTTTGCAGATGTTTTATCTAAACTATGTCCTAGAAAGTTCACATAGTGTAAGTTGCAAACATAAGAATCTGTAGCTTTAATGTGATATAGTAATTATATGAGAAGAATGAAGCTGTTGTGAAAGTGCTGGATTGAGATGATGTTTTA
>NW_015508214.1:0-7043 GCF_001515645.1 Sinocyclocheilus grahami | reverse complement strand
TTTATCTCCATCAGATTCCCGTCAGCTCACTCTGGATCTGAACACAGTGAATAAACGCATCCGTCTGTCTGAGAGCAACACAGTGATTACCTACAGTGACACAGTCCAGTCGTATCCTGATCATCCGGACAGATTTGATCATTATTCTCAGGTGTTGTGTAGAGAGAGTGTGTGTGGACGCTGTTACTGGGAGCTGGAGTGGAGTGGAGATGTGCGTATATCAGTGTCATATAAGAGCATCAGCAGGAAGGGATCGAGTATTAAGTGTCAGCTTGGATTGAATAATCAGTCCTGGAGTTTGTTCTGCTCTCCCTACAGTTACTTTTTCGGACACCATAACATGCAGACTACTCTCCCTGTAGAGTCCATCAGCAGTAGAATAGGAGTGTATGTGGATCACAGTGCAGGAACTCTGTCCTTCTACAGCGTCTCTGACACAATGAGCCTCATCCACACAGTCCAGACCACATTCACTCAGCCGCTCTATCCTGGGTTTTGGGTTGGTTTTGGATCATCAGTGAAACTGTGTTGATGAATCAGAATAGCTTGAAGAGAGCTGCATGATAAATCCATAACATGTTATAGAGTCTCTTCTATTCTCTTCTTTACATTAATACTGCATTCTGTCACTGAAATAACTTGTCCAAATAAATGTGTAATGAATTCTCATATAGACCATAAGATCAGTGTGTGTGAGTCCTGCTGAATGACAATGTTTTTCTGTGCTTTTCTCAACCTCTGTTTTTGTTGTTGAAATCAGTCATTTAGAACTTAATGTAGTTTCACATCAATCATTTTCATTAATACTATCAAAATTACCTTTAAATTCAAATGATCACACAGTCAATAAATAATTTTCATTATTCACCTTATGTAGCCACGAGCCACTGTTTTTATTTTCATGCATTTAATTGTTAAGCACGAATTTATTTGTTGACTGTGGAATTCGTTTTTATTTTTGTGAGTGTATGTGTGTGCGTTCAGTAGTTCAGTTGTTGCCTTATTTCGGGCACACATCCGATCGCTGCTCTTCTTACACTGCACTGTCTGGGGTTCCATCTAGCTGCTGTTGTGTGCACACTACACAAAAGATCGGCGACAGGGTCACATATTACACAACCTCTTAATAGGACTAATCGCCAACAACTCTGTCTGGTCTGAAAAATGACATTTTCACATGCGAGAAGTGATGCGAGAAGTGATGCAGGAAAGATCATGCATTAGACAGGAGTTCTTATGCGAGACCGATTTCTTCCTGTTAGAAACTGTAGCCCACAAGAAGCCCGCAATACAAGTTGTCTGTAAGTGAAGTGACATGTGGCCAAGTATGCTGACCCATACTCAGAATTAGTGCTCTGCATTTACCCATCCAAAGTGCACACACACAGCAGTGAACACACACCCGGAGCAGTGGGCAGCCATTTATGCTGCGGCACCCGGGGAGCAGTTGGGGGTTCGGTGCCTTGCTCAAGGGCACCTCAGTCATGGTATTGAAGGTGGGAGAGAGTGCTGTACATTCACTCCCCTCACCTACAATCCCTGCCGGTACGAGACTCGAACCCACAACCTTTGGGTTATGAGTCCGACTCTCTAACCATTAGGCCACGACTTCCCCCGTATGCTGGCTTACAGCAAAAAAAGAACCATAAGAAGATGGTTGCTTGCTGAAGCCATGTGTGCTGATGTTTTGTTGCAAATGGAAGAAGCAGAACAGTTAAAAAGGCAATGAAAAACCGGTTTAATCCGAGACATGAAAATCAGGATAAACATGACAGGGAAAGTGGGAGCCTGAGATGTACCACCGCTGGAATCAGGACCTTGTGAATAGGGATGGCCCAATGAACCACAGAGTCACTTTGTGAGCTGGCACCTTTAGAGGCAGGTCTCTTGTGAAGCACACTGCCCACAAACATACCTGGGGGCCGGAGTCCAGCGGCAGTAAGCAGAGACATTAACACGTATTTCTATCCGAAGAAGGGCTTCCGTAGCCCTCTGCCACGTGCAACAACACCACTGGATGAATGCTTGGGCAGGGGGAACCGCAGCCTCAGGCTCCTGTGAAGGAAAAAAGAAGAGACTGATATTCCAGGCAACACTGAAATGGGGAGAGTCCAGTAGATGAAGTAGGCAAGGAATTTCAGCCCATGTTAGCTGCTGGCACCAGGAAAGAACAGAATTTTCAGCCCACTCAATGTGGGAGTTGTGCTTCACCAGCAAAGGGTGCCCTAGCACAAAGGATTTGCTGTGGGACTCCAGCAGATACAACACAAACTCCTCATGGTGGTTGCCAGAAATGGTAAGACTTATGGGGATAGTCGAATGGGAAATGAGGGTGAGATGGGAGCCATCGAGTGAATGAGCTGTCAAGGGAACCTGGAGAGGAATGGTAGGGAGCTCCCAACTTCCAATGAAGTTGCCCTCAGCCCCAGTGTCCACCAAAACCCACAGCAGAAATGAACAGCAGCTGCACACAAACACTTTCTGTTCAGTAAATCTGACTGAATCCAGATGATTTTAGCCATTTATAGCTTCACTTCAGTCATTTATTTTCTGTCTAGAGCTGCAGATTAATTACGCAGAACACAGAAGTCAATGTGAAGCTCTACATCTGTCAGATTCACTTTCATAATACTTACACTTATAGTGTGAAACAGGCCTTAATCACACGATAATTCATGAAAGATGCTAGTAAATGATCAATCTTCCCTTCTACAGCCATTGATTATAAGTTCAGATAAGTAACCGTTAAACTGCCTCTCCCTACTTTTCCTGGATTCATCTGTTCACTTGATGATTTAGAGCCAGTAGTTTTCTGTGACGTTCACTATCATCTGTTTGTCCTGCAGAAGCAGCTGAAGGAGACACAGAAGACGTTCCAGCAGAGAATCCAGCAGAGAGAGAAAGATCTTCAGCAGCTGAGAGAGGCTGTGGAGTCTCATAAGGTGAGTCTGGAGAAGAAGAGAAGTTTGTCTCACTCTCAGTTCAGACTCACTGAAGCCTGAATCACTGTGTGTCCTAACAGCGCTCTGCACAGACAGCAGTGGAGGACAGTGAGAGGATCTTTACTGAGCTCATCCGCTCCATTGAGAGCAGCCGCTCTGAGCTGATACGGCTGATCAGAGATCAGGAGAAGACTGCAGTGAGTCGAGCTGAAGAACAACTGGAGCGACTGGAGCAGGACATTAATGATCTGAGGAGGAGAGACGCTGAGCTGGAGCAGCTGGAGCACACACAGGATCACATCCAGTTCCTGCAGGTAACAGAGATCTAGAAGAACAGGATCATAGTGGACTTGAGTCAGATCCTGCTGTGACAGAGACTCACAGAGAAACATTTCATGAGTGTCTTATTATATAATCATCAGTCAGACTCTCATCTGATCATCTTCTTCTGAAAGAGGCGCCGCTTACAAATGGCTTTCAGCTCTGGAAATCTCTTAGGAATCATTTCTCTGAGCTCTTTCTTCTGGAAGATATATTTAGCTGTTAAAAACCACTAGCGCCACCAACAGTTCATAACTTCACTGACATTTCAACTTTATACCTCATTTTTCCTTCTAATGTTTTTACATCATGGTGAAATCTGTGAACTCAATAATACTGATTCTGAGTAACATTCATCAAAATTGTATCAGGTGATCTTAAACTTGATAAAATTGATTTTCATTTGCCTGTGACATATTGATGAATTTCACCATGAAACCCCAAACATGAAGTGAGGCTGTATATTATTAATCAGTCCCACAAGGATTTCGCTAGATATTTTTCAGATTTGTGCAGCCTAAAATGACTGAAGCAGCTTTTAAAAAAAAAAGTGTTGATATTTGCATAATTTTTTTAATGTTGTTTTGCAGTGAAAACCCACCAATAATCATGATGTCTTTATGTAATTAGTGTCAGTGACAGTAAGAGTACAATTACGTGTAAATGCTTTTGTGCATAAACACTGAAACTGTGTTTTTGTCACAGCAGCATAGAAATAGTCATAATTCTGCTTTGCTGAAAATACAGAATTAAGTTAGACACAATAATTTACACACTCTCACATAATCACCATGCAATCAGTCAAATTATTTAATGTTTTTACCATTTAACAATTACATTGTCTTTTATGTGATATTGTTTTTGCTTTTTATAGTGATTATTAGTGATTGCATTCACTAGAAAAATTAAAGTGCATATCCAGTTAAATAATGTACTTTATTTAAATATAATCTAGGCTACTGGTGAAATCAGGTATTATGGGGAATAGCAAATATTTGCTCAATATAAATTATATTCAGTATCCATTCAGTAGTTTAATAGTAGCCTTCATTAAAGCTCTAGTCTAGACATGTTCATTTCGTCCCGTGCGCTGAACACAGAAATATAAACAAGACGTTTGATCGTTTGTGCAGCCGTGTCTCTCTCGCATGTTTCAGAAACCAACAGGTTGAAAAGACAATAGACGTATAAGTTGTGAATGAAGGATTGGGAGAGATTACTTGGAAATATTAAATATTACGGTATTACCCTGTCTCTCGCTCAAAAGGCTCTCATGTCAGAACTTTTCTTTCTCTTTAAATCACTCGTATAAGCGGCGTCACTTACAGGATATCTGGTCATCTGTACTGAGACACTGATGATACACTGAACATGAAGAGTTCAGCTGCATGAAAAGATCAAACAGATTCATAATTCCTGATTCTGATGTGTTTTATCTCCATCAGATTCCCATCAGCTCACTCTGGATCTGAACACAGTGAATAAATGGCTTGTTCTGTCTGAGAGCAACAGAGTGATTACTTACACTAATACAGATCAGCCGTATCCTGATCATCCAGACAGATTTGATTATTGGCATCAGGTGTTGTGTAGAGAGAGTGTGTGTGGACACTGTTACTGGGAGCTGGAGTGGAGTGGACGTGTGCGTACATCAGTGTCATATAAGAGCATCAGCAGGAAGGGATCGGGTAATGAGTGTTTGTTTGGATATAATGATCAGTCCTGGGGTTTGCTCTGCACTCCCTCCAGTTACTCATTCAGTCACAATAACATATGGACTGATCTCCCTGTAAAGTCCATCAGCAGTAGAATAGGAGTGTTTGTGGATCACAGTGCAGGAACTCTGTCCTTCTACAGCGTCTCTGACACAATGAGACTCATCCACACAGTCCAGACCACATTCACTCAGCCGCTCTATCCTGGGTTTACTGTTTATAAAGAATCATCAGTGAAACTGTGTTGATGAATCAGAATAGATTAATGAGAGATTCTACCCATAATACTTCGAGCTGCATGATAAATCAGTAACAGTGAGATGTTATAGTCTCTTCTCTTCATTACATTAATTCTGCAGCTGAACTTCTGTCACTGAAATAACGTGTCTGAATGTGTGTAATAAATCCTCGTAGACAGTAAGAGACCGTAAGATCAGTGTGTGTGTGTAAGAGAGAGAGAGAGAGAGTGTGTGTTTGTGTGTGTGTGTGTGTGAGAGAGAGAGAGTCATGCTGAGTGACAATGTATATCTGTGCTTTTCTCAGCCTTTATTTTTTCATTGAGTTTAGTATAGTATCACATCAATCATTTTATTATTACTATCAGTATTACATTCAAATGATCACACAGTCAATAAATCATTTTCGTTGCCCCTTTCATTGTTCTGTGTTCTTCTGTCTTTTGGTGTCCCAACAAGGATAGTAATACCAGTAACTAAGTGACATTTAGGGTTTGGGGTAAGGGGATAGAAAATACAGTTTGAACAGTATAAAAACCTTTATATAATTTCTCCACAAAACGTGTGTGTTCAGTAGTCACCTCACTGGAGAAGCAGGTCAGCTGACCTATTAGCAGTGCTGTGTTGTAACTGGTTATATAATCATTCCAAAGATTTGGTACATTTACATTTATTAATTTGGCAGACGCTTTTATCCAAAGTGACTTACAGTTGAGAACAACAAGCAATTCATCATAAGATGGCAATGAACATGAGAAGTGCCCGTTATACAAGTTTTCAGTCATCATTGCAAAACAATAAAAGCTAGGACAGGAAGATATTAAAGGAAAGTAAGAGCATAGAAAAAGTCAAAGAGATTAGTTTTCAGTTGTTTCTTGAAGATTGTGAGGGATTCTGCTCTCCGGATGGAGTTAGGTAGGTCATTCCACCAACAGGGTACAGTGGGGAAAAAAACGTCCTGGAGAGTGATTTTGTGCCTCTGCGATGGGACCACGATCCGCCGCTTATTTACCAACCTCAGGCTTCTAGAGGCGATGTAGACGCATAAGTGCAGGGGAAATAGCTTGTAGGAGATGTGAGGAGATTTGGGTCTAGAGGACAAGTGGTAGGGAGGCTGGAGAGGATAAGTTTAGAGACTTCATCTACGAGAGAACACTGTAAAAAATGCAACTGCATATTTTCCAATTTACAAATCCTTTTGAGTCTCAAATATTAAAAATGCTATTTTTTTGAAACTACATAAAAACCCAAATGCTGTCCCAACTAGTCAAACACAGTTGTCTGAACAGAATTTCACATTGTTGAAATGTTAAGGCTTTGTGAGTTCCCAGCATGCACTGCAGCATGAATAAATGATGCAGTTACTGTTATAGGATTATTGTTTTGCTGTTTGCTGACTTCATTTAAACTTTTTGTTGTTGTTTTGTCATTACGGTTAGTTATTTGTTGTAATGTGATGTAAAGAGCTCATCTTTTTGAAAATTGTTGATTGCCACCGTTCTTGAGGTTTGAGTGTCTTGAGGCCTAGAGTATGTTCAACCGCTTATATCTGCGTCCTGGATATTTTAGGCTTGTAAGATGTTTTATAAACAAAGACAACGTTGTCTACATGTTAAACTAAGTTATCCATTAAGGTTTCTATAACAATTAATTCAGTCACAGTCATTCGTAAATAAACTGATGATGTATTGATGATGAAGAACTAAACACATAGTGAGAGAACTCAAAAGTCCTTCTGCATCAAGCTGCCTTTTTTTTTTGAACGTTTTCTCAACTATTTATTTTTTACTAGTGATGGGAAGTTCGGATCATTTTACCGACTCGGACCT
>NW_015508213.1:26966-27211 GCF_001515645.1 Sinocyclocheilus grahami | reverse complement strand
AAATATATGAGCAGGAAAACTAGCGTGCAAAGGGCTGGACCCGTGGTGTCATAGAGGATGTGCTGTTGGTTGCCGGAGCCCTCGCAAGCTACCCGCTCATGGCCCGCAAGCAGTCGCACAATGTACCCCAGCGACACAAACAGATAACAAGCAGCCAGGAAGATAATCGGCCGCTCTGGATATTTGAAACGCTCCATGTCGATGAGGAAAGTGGCCACAGTGGTGAGCGTCGAGACAAAGCACAG
>NW_015508213.1:19662-19987 GCF_001515645.1 Sinocyclocheilus grahami | reverse complement strand
AAAAAAAAAAAAAAAAAAGCAGGGGAGGAGGAAAAAACATGAGGGAAGTGTTGAAAAAGTAAACCAGGGAGGAAGCGTCTGGGGTGGCCAGCCATTAGCTTAAGTGAGACATCACTCAGACGAGAATCGGGAAAGGTTTGCGGAAAAATATTAAACAAGTCTAGTCCTTTTTTTCATTCACATGAAAGGTGTATGGTATAGAGTATAGACAAAATATGCGACCAAAAAAGAAATAAAACATAAATGTAAAAAATTCACACCGGTGTCCACTGAGACCATACATATGGATGGATGTATATGTGAAATATTTGGCTTGAAAAAAAAA
>NW_015508213.1:17384-18697 GCF_001515645.1 Sinocyclocheilus grahami | reverse complement strand
AAAAAAAAAGAAAAGAAAAGAAGAACTGGAAGGAACCCGCACCAGTACTGAAACACAAATATTTGTAGTTGCATAAGAGGTTGTCTGTAATGAAGAGTTTGCAGAATACAAGAAAGCACAGGGAAAATCCAGAAACTGATACAGAAATTACAGTGAAGAATATAAATACAATAAATACAAAACCGATATGTAAATATACAACTGAGAACAAAGTGACGGCAGAAAAAAGAACCTTCCATTACACCTTCAACAAATATGAAATAAAAGACCGATTTGGTGTACTGAAAGAACAAAATTCCCTTTTTGCTTGTCCCTCCATGACCATTATTCAGTGTGCTAAGAATCCCTGATTTTAAAGAACAGTGCGAATAATGCACCGTAACAATACATCAAACTTTCAAAGCAAACCGATTGCAAACGCACCACTATATTTTATAGTATCATGTAAGACATGGTGCATTTAGCTCACTTCAAGCTTAAAATAGTAAAACGACGAGTTCTCTTATGGGAAAACAAGAGATCGTCAGATTCCGGGGAGATTCCTTTTTTTTTGTAAGGTATAAATAAAGGTCTTCGCCTTCAATAAACGAAAACACAGAGTGATTATATTACGATATATTATATAGCCTGATATTCTGATTAGTTTAATAAATACTGAAACATCTTTTGAGTGACTATAGCTTGCTAATCAAAGAACATCAACAGGCCGATGCATTGGTTTTTCATTTAAGGCAGGCAAAAAGACAGATTCAATAAATACAACAAAATATTCTGAACAGCTAACATGATCATCCATTTATCCATCCATCTACATTGTCCTATCACACACCAACCATACGTAAACTAAGACTGAATCTCATTTTGAAGTAAACTTCTTGGTGCAAAACATAAGCTCAATGAAATGAACACAATTTCTCATAAAACGAAATGTAACATGGTAGCAAATGATATGCAAGTTGACCTAGACCCATTTCAAAGAGCTCAATAAGTGACACTGTCGGCCAGTATTGAACTAAATCTCAAAACAACCAGAATGTTTCAAGTCCAGTATAACAAGTAACTGTTTTTTGAATGTGCAAGTGTCTTATATCAGTAATGTTGAATGTGATTTATATCTGAAGCTTCTGTTTGCTGGTGAGGTGTCCAGGAAGAGACGTCCACTGCTATTTTCTGTATGCTTATAGAAGGGAAAAACAAAAGAAAACTGAAGAACAAAAGAAAACAGGGAAATTAGATATAATAGTGATATTATGGATTCAATTGAACATCCTAAAATGTCAGTCAGCTTGCTACGTTTACAATAGGGTTTTTTT
>NW_015508213.1:16050-16455 GCF_001515645.1 Sinocyclocheilus grahami | reverse complement strand
AAAAAAAAAACGCCTCTGTTCCTCGGTTTTCACGGAGCACTTGTACCGAGGGCGCACGGAATCTTGTCCTTAGTGCATACAGCAGCACTTGGACTTCATCAGTGCAGTGTGCTCGGGCACCGCTCTCCGTAAAGCATCTCAGGGGTCCAGCTCAAAGCAGTTCAGCACCTCGTCATCAGGGCTGTGGTGAGGGCCGTGTCTCTTCCAGAATGACGCCGGCTTCTTGTGCAGTTCTCTGCGCACGCATCGCGGGCACGGCTGGGCTCGCATCCGGCACTCGGCATGAAAGACGGCACCGCAGCCCTCGCACCTGCATTTAAAACATACAAGAGCACTGATGATTGATCCAAACAGTCATTGACACTCATAAAAGTGCTGTGGAAAAGCCTCTGAACTTCCCCATCT
>NW_015508213.1:10532-10996 GCF_001515645.1 Sinocyclocheilus grahami | reverse complement strand
CAAATAAGAAAAAAGAAACTAATTACAAGCAATAGCACAAAAAACAAAAACAGTAAAGATACAAACTAAATAAAGAGTGCTTTAGATTTTTCATGTAGGTCTAACAAAATAAATACTTCAGAGATGTAGTACATAAAACGTTATGACTGGCAGCTTTTTGTGCACACATTCCAGATGTATGTGCATAGAAACCATCTATCAGACAGCAAATTGAGTTTCTTTCGTCCCTTATAGCGGTTGAACAATTTAAAATCGATTGAACGGTTTAAAAATCACTTAAACATTTAAACTAAAACTTTCATAACACTGCAGCATCATGACATGAGGGTAACTGTGATAAATGCAATAGTCAAAATCTCTAACAACTGACAAATTTCTACCAGTTTGTCCACCCTACAAGACAGAATCTCGAAATTCTGCAGAATGCATTGGCAAATGTGTAAATTGAGTGCTACACTTAGCAG
>NW_015508213.1:8159-10220 GCF_001515645.1 Sinocyclocheilus grahami | reverse complement strand
AAAAAAAAGACATCACATCAGGAATCCACATGAAAACTAATGAATGCTTCGAGAGTTGGGGGTTGGCTACGGCTCGAGGGTGGGGTAATTCCTTTTGGGAGACTGTTTGCAAAAAATAATATGTGAATGCCATTTATCGGCCAGAGTAGTTAAAAATCGGCCTGGACTTTGAAAGCGGGGCGCTGAAGAAGCCGTATTGTGGGCAGCTGAATGAGACAAGGGAAGGGGCCTAGACCTCCAGTGCATATTCACCAAGGGGGCAGAGACAAGTGGCTACACCTGGCAGCACTGCAGCACACCAATTAAAGGCCCTGCCAGCATTCTTCAGCCCTTCCACAAGGAGCCAGCCAAAGAATGGAGGAGGAGAAGAGGGGACAGTGGAGCAGAGAGGAGAGCTTGGGAGGGTGGGACGCGAGGGCTCGGGGGAAAAGAAAGAATAAAGGAAGGACCACCGCGGTGTCCCACGAAAGATGCGCACACACATACGCAGCGTGAACGGGGAGAATGGGTTGAAAAGGGGAAGGTTTGTGTGGGAACAGGGAATCTAGACTCTTCAGCCATGGCCAAAGTTGCCGGATCATGTTTAGTTACTTAAACATGGCTTGTAAGGTTATATTTGAGGGTTGTACATCAAAAAGCGTACATTTCTTGCATTAGTGCATTAATGCCTAATTTTAGAATCTGGGAGTTAATGTACTGCACTCTAAGACTCTATGATTTTTATGGCAATAAAGGATTTATGAACAAAAAAAACTATCTGAATCTACAAATTTTGTTGAAACAGAGGGTTCCTCTTATTGTAAACAAATACATAACTAACTAAATAATAAATAAAAAAACAATATAAGCCATTTCATAGCAAACATTTTGCAGATATTTATAATATAGTAAATAAATATTTTTATATGATATTAAATAGTCAAAAGGTTGAAAAATAGGCATAGCCACAAAACCCAGCCCTACCATGTTCACAAATAAAATATTAATCTTTATTTTTATATAGTGCATTTAAATGTAGCTGCTCTAGATAATTCAAATAAAATGATATACAAATAAGAAATATAAATACAATTAATAAAGAAAAATAAAATAATAAAACAAAGTTCTTAAATTAAATCCATTTTAAGAATATTTTGATTATATCCCTTTTCAGCATTTCATTATAAGAAAAAAAATTCTTCACATTCCACCAAAGCACTGCGCAAGCCAGAAGGACTCAAGACAGAAAGACCCACACTGCTATAAAGCAGTCACTGTCATTGCCCAATGAACATAGAGGTGATGCTGTTGGCAGGCTTTCTCAGTAGAGGCACCAGGAGAGCCCTTAACCATCCATCCATCAAGTAGCTTTCAGTTCAGACACCCCTGTTTTTCTTTGACCGGGCTGACAGAAACATGAAGGCAATACCCTGCGCCTTTTCTCATGTGGAGGAGTAATATAGCAAGCTATTAAGGAAACGCTGCAAGCCACCAATCAAAGAGGCGGGGTGAGCACACTTGCCGTGCTTTGGTAAAGATGATATATACTCCCCTTGATCAATGCTGACAGAGGGAGTAATTAAACATTTCAATAATTTAGAAAGCACGGTGAGCGAAACAGCGAGTACACTTGCACCAGGCTTGATGGGGAGGGACTGTGCAGAGCTGGAGGGCTGTTAAAGAGAGTTACTGACAAAGTAGTGAAAGTGTGAATTTATGCATGAGCAGCAACGGGTTCAACTGATTAAAATGAGTTACAGTAATTAAAACTCAGTGAGGTCAGTTAAATAGTAGGATAGGTTTCGCACATTCCTTTGGATTTCTACCTCATAATGCCATTTGCACTGTCCACCATATATATGTATCGTATGTACATAAGTGTTTTTATACTTATTCTGTATAATGCATCTACTGAGTTTATGCCTCCCCTTTTGCACCTTGTATTTACAACCACTTGCACGAAGTTGGTCTCTGCATCTGTACCTCAAACTTTGCACTCCATAAAAATCTTATTGTATATACACACAAATATACATGTACTGTATATACAGGTGCATCTCAATAAATTAGAATGTCGTGGAA
>NW_015508213.1:0-1628 GCF_001515645.1 Sinocyclocheilus grahami | reverse complement strand
TCTCTCTCTCTCTCCATCTGGCTAGCTATTATGGCCCTCTTCACCTCTCTCCTCCCATGAGCCTACACTCGCTCTTTCCCTCTCTCATTCACCCACGCCTGCTCACATTACAAACTCAAGGGCCCACAGAATTATCCAGAAAAGAGGGGACTGGGGAAGCAACAGGCATACTGTGAGATGACGAGAAAGAGAGGATACACGGTTACGAGAGGCAAATTAAATAAAAAACTGGGAGTTATGGGTCTCATCTTTTACCAAACCACTAGTTAGTCCATAATATCCACTGACAACTAAGCAAACAGAAATGATGAATCCTTCTAATGAAATTATCCTCATTGGAGATACAAAAAAATCTATTCATTCAGACACAATTCTATTGGTGTAGACACACTAGAGCTGGCTACTTGAGCAGGATCCAGTCTTTTTTTTTTAACCACAAAAGGCTGGAAAATTGGATCGATTAAGTAGTCTGGTACTTGGAAACCAGTGCATCTTTACTCCTGCCCACTAATAGTTCATCCACTCCGCTTCCTCAGTGGCTTGGGTCCATCATTAGTAACCCGTCAGACAGATGTTAGCAATTAGACACAGGCTTACAGGCCACAAACACAGCTAAGAGACAGGAGAGAGGGAATTTATGGCATTATGACATGGGAGGAAAGTATGCTGGGTAGTTTTGAGCTATAATGGGGCATTTAGAAGTAAATGTAGCTATTATATGATATATACAAAGTCACATATGATTTAAAATAGTTTGTGTTGATGCATGTGGCCCACATTGATGTGCGCATCATTGGACATCACCTCAATTTTCAGCTTTGGGGATTGTGGTGGATCTCCATTTTTCTCCTTTGCTGCCATAATCTCAATGCTGGCTGAAGAGAAGCATGGCGGTACTCCAGACAGCCCCATTCACAGCTCGTCCCTCAGGCCTCATTAGGCCAAGCCATCATTACGGTGCTAATCTAAGTCTAAACTGAGGCATGGAGGCAGGGGGTGGGATGTTTACTAAACTGGGGATAAAATCTCTTTTCTTTTTTTTTTTATGGAAAGTTTAAGGGTCAAAAGACAAGAGGTCAGCAGGTGTCATTAGTACAAATAGAGCTGATAACAGGTGCTTTGTTGTGTTTGATGTGAGGCAAGTCAAAAATGATACGTTATCAAGAGATGTCACGCGTTGTTTGAGGTTTATGAAATATATGCATTAAACCCAAAGATTGAGTTTAAATGTGCTGTCTTAACCATTTTTTATGGTTCTCAGAGGTGTCAGAGAATTTGAATGTGTTCTCGAAAATTCACTAATGAAAAACAAAGATCCATTTTGATTAAAAAAAGCAAACAAATGAAAACATCACTACTAAATCCATAGCACAAAGTGTATAGTTGCTTTCTGAAGTTTGACTACTGAACAAATTACTTTTATGAGACCTTTTCAGTGAATCCAAATCACACAGCTCAACCAGTGTAGTCCAACTCGTTTCCACACAAATGACTCTTTAGAGCTGGTTCTTTTTAGTGAATCAAAACCATACAGTGAGACAAGAGTAGTTTGATTCCCAAACAATGATTCTCATGAACCATTTTAGGGAATCAAAAAACAGAGTGAACATTGTAGTCAGACTCCTGAA
>NW_015508212.1:21374-27326 GCF_001515645.1 Sinocyclocheilus grahami | reverse complement strand
TTTTCTGAGAATAAAATTATTTAACACTTATTGCCGAGGTACATGCATGGTGCATCCCCATTTCCTGCCGCCTTTTTGAATATATTATGCAATATCTCAAAGCAAAAAAATAGATAAAAAGGCAACAATTCAATGGAATCGTAGATTTTAATATAACTCCGACTGGATTCGTCTGAAAGAAGAAAGTCATATACACCTAGGATGACTTGAGGGTGAGCAATTTATGGACTAATTGTACACTTTTTGAGTATCTGTAAAGTTTTTTTTTTTTTTTTGTCAACTCGCTTGTTTCATTTCTATAGGTTTTTAACATTCTAAAAGCTCTTTATTCCAAAGATACTACAATCTAGTCAGTGTTTTCAGTAGGTGTAATGTATTGTAAGTTGCTTCAGAGGCATAAGGTACTGAAAGTATTACATACAACAATAATAGAACAATAATAAAACAGTCCATTGACATAAAAAAGGAAATTTGGTACTTAAGTACTTTTAAAATCAAATACTTCTGTACTTTTACTTAAGTTAATATCTGTCTTTGCAAATTTCACTTGTAATAGAGCAATATTTGACCAGCAGTATCTGTAATTTTACTCAAGTAATGGATTTGTCCACCTCTGAGTCTGAGTTGTAACTTTCATTTGGGAACAATGTGCACCATTCTATCAGATGTATAAAGTAAATCATTGATAAACCTATGCCAACACAGGAGAATGCATAATTATCTTTCTAAATATTCTAAATGTTAATCACGACTTCAAAATAAAACTCGCTCTGAGTTTACATATTTTGATATCCATATGTTCTTGTTCAAGAAATGACAGTGGCTGTATAATTTCTATAATTAATAAGTGGCCAAATATTAAAGATTAAGTGGACATTTGAATTAAGTTTTGTTTAGTCAATATTAAACAAGGATTAAATTGTGCTATAAAGTGTAAAAACAATTGTTATGATGTTGCCACACTCTGCAGGCATTTGATATAATACATAATCTACATAAGTTAAGACTGTACATTACAGGGGTGTCTGAGTCACATCAGCTAATCACTGGGGTGCCTCAAGGTTAAGTGCTTACTTTACTTTTCTTCATTTACACAACTTTACTGGAAATGATCAAAAGGCACACAGCTTCTCCTACCACTACAATGCAGACAATAAGCAGCTCTATCTGTCATTTCAACCTGATGATCCCAGTCTCAGTTTTTATCACAGCTTGCCATTCAGACATCTTGTTTTGGATAAAGGAGCTTCATCGCCAGTGCAAAAGTGTGAAGACAGAGCTCTTTGTAGTCCCTGCCCGCCCATCAGTTAACCACAACATCACTGTGCAACTGGGTTCTACAACACTTATAACAATCAGGAAAGCAAGGGAACTGGGGGTCAGTGGTTGGCAACCAACAGAGCTTTTCCACCCACATTTCAACAGCAGCCTGGTCTTGTAGGTTTGCACTTCACAATATCAGGAAGATCAGACCATTCCTGTCAGAGTCTGTGGTGCAGCTCCTCATCCATGCTCTTTGTCATTTCAAGACTGCACTACTGCTGTGCTCTACTAGCGGGCCTTCATGACTATGCTTCTGCAGATGGTCTAGAAAGTGGCAACAGGTCTGGTCTTCAATCAGCCAAAGAGCACCCATGCCACAGTCCTCCTGATCTCACTCCACTTGCTACAAGTGGCAGCTAAAATCATATGTAAAGTTTGGCATTGACTTTCAAGACTGCACAGCAAAAAGCCCAGTGTTAAATTAACTCTCCCGGGAGTTTATTTGAGTCCACACTCAAGAGTGTTAAACGTAACACTGAATCAGTGTTAAAGTTAATGAGAAAATGTGCTGATTAGTTAAGTGATGATTGATCATTATTGAAGACACCTGATGGTAACAGCAGAATCACCAAAGGAGAAAATCACAATTTTTAAGTCACCATTATGTGATCAGTGTTTATATTAGTTGGTCTCTTGACCCTTACATTTCTAACATTAGATTTAGCTTGGCTGTTATAACAGAGTTATAACAACCCGAGGAAAGGTGCTCGTGTAGCATTGATTATGTTTTGACATAATCATCATTTAGGGACCTGAATAAGTGAGTTAGGTTTTCTTTATTGGTTACTTCAACCCTGTGAACAATGTAGGATCTGGCAAACTTATGTTGATCAAAAACTGAAAAACAAACAAAAAAACATTAATTTAGACACACAGACATCAAGAATCACAACTAAGGTGACCATCAAAAAAGCATGTTGTAGCCAATCAAAACTCATCCATGGCTCCCATCATGCATTGCAGCATGAAAAAAGTATTAGCAGAATTGTCTTCGTAATTTATTTTATTCTTATTCTTACTTTTGATTTTATTTTTGCTGTCTTTATGTGACTTTTTAGTAGCTTGTTTTGTGATGGTCAGAGTTTATCTGTTTATCTGAATATGCTGTTTGTCACCGATTCTTGATGTATTTGTGCCTAAAAGAAAGGCTTTTCCAGAGTTTTTTTTCTTATCAGAACAGCTTGTAAGAAATCCTTCCAAAATTTATAGAATATACAGAATATTTTACAGTGGAATCAAAAGGTTGTCGTAATCAATAAATTAAATATAACTCAGAGGAAATAAAACTGACTCTAAATAAATTCAGTGATTCAGCTTAAATAATGATTACATTAAAACATCATCATCATTACCTGATTCAATTTAAGGGTCAAGAGCCCTGCAAACACTGACCACTATAATGGTGACTTAGGGTGTATTCACACCAGGAAAGTCTGCTAGTTCACTTGCTTTGGTCCAGACCAAATACAATCTTGTTTTTTTTTTTTTTTTTTTTTGGTGGTTCACTTTCACACTGCCTTTTTTTGCAAGTGAACCAGAAATTGTAAACAAAACGACACGTGTGCTAAGGTCATCCATTCATTAGACAGAAATGATCAAGCAGGGGAAAACAGGAAGTGCAAAAACAGGCTAATCATGGAGATTTTTCATAGTGCAATTTTTATTCTTTTAATGATTTGGTGTTATCAGATACTAACGCAATATGAAGAAACGTATAGCATCATATGAGACAATGTCATACGATGCTGTAATTATGACTTGCCGAAAATAAAATCTACAGACATAAAATACTTAAAGCATATCACAATGTTAGGTTCGCTTTCACACTGCCCTTTTTGCAAGTGAACCAGAAATTCTAAACAAAACCACACATGTGCTAATGTCATCCATTCATTGGACAGAAATTCTCAAGCAGTGAAAAACAGAAAGTGCAAAAACAGGCTAATCATGGAGATTTTTCATAGTGCAATTTTTATTCTTTTAATGATTTGGTGTTATCAGATACTAACGCAATATGAAGAAACGTATAGCATCATATGAGACAATGTCATACGATGCTGTAATTATGACTTGCCGAAAATAAAATCTACAGACATAAAATACTTAAAGCATATCACAATGTTAGTTTAAACATTTAACCTAGTTTAAAAATGTGCGCTATTAGGTGCATATCTAATCATTTGTGCGGAGAGTGGAAGCTGAAGCACGCTTCAGGACATCAGTGGAAACAAATTAAATACGCCGTCATTTTTGCTCATAAAGGTAAGAATAATACATTGTTCGGAACTGTAAAGGGTCTATTTTTATTTGTGTGCACTCACAATATCAAGAAAACGTTGTGCTTTTGTAAAATAAAGAAAACAATTAGGATGCGCTTGCCATCTCTGTCTTGAACAGGAGTGCTTCACAAAAATGCACCGAAACTCAGCGAATACTTTCCTTACAGACTTGATGAATGCATCTATAGAAAGCTTTAAATGACTACAAAACTAAATAATTCAAATCCAAAACCTCTTATTATTATGTAATCCGTAAAGAAGATTTTTACTTCTTTACATTTCTTTCTAAAGGCGTGTCCAATGATGAGATGGCGAGTCAGGATCATCAACTTAATAGCGACACTGACTCATAAAACACTAGTTTATTAATAAATAATTAAAATACCTCCTTACTATTTCCCCCCAACATAGTCATGATAATTTTTGCGGCAAGCTTTAGCCTATATAGCATGCTCACGTCATGTTGCTGTGCGCCATGGTCACGAAAACTCATAATTTGCATGTGTTTTTAAGCATTGTGGTTTAATAAGTTATTTAAGCAATTGAAACGCAAATAACAGCACTATATGCGAGAGCTGTCTGTTTCTGAGCGTGATTTCTGCAATTGGATCGGATGGCGGTCAGGTCATATTCACACCTTAAACAAACCATACCAGAGTTCATTTGGAATCGGACCGAGACCACCTCTTCAGCTGGGTCTTGGTACGGTTGTTTGGTCCGCACCAGAGTGCAATTGCTGTATTCACACGTGCCAAAAAGGTCCGCACCAAGAGGTAAAACGAACTTGAATTCGATTCAATCGAACCAAACAAGGCAGGTGTGAATACGCTCTTAAAATTTGTGTTTTTCTCCTTTGGTGATTCTGCTGTTACCATCAGGTGTCTTCAATAATGGTCAATCATCACTCAATTAATCACCTAATTATCTCATTAACTTTAACACTACTTCAGTGTTACTTTTAACACTCTTGAGTGTGGACTCAAATAAACTCCCAGGAGAGTTAATTTAACACTGGGCTTTTTTTCTGTGTGGAACTGCACCTCCCTACCTCAATTCACTCATAAGAGTATATGCTCCCTCCCACCAGCTACAGTCACTGAATGAGCTGCACCTTCTTATCCACAGTGTTGGGAAGGTTACTTTGGAAATGTAATAGGTAACAGATTACAAGTTACCCTAGTTAAAATTTAATAGTAGTGTAACTTTTTCAATTACTTTATTAGAGTATTAGAGTACTGATTACTTTTTGATTACTTTTCTAAATGTCTAATGAATGTTTATTTGTAACTGTTAAACACATCCACCACAAAATTACCCTTTAGTACCGCCTTTTACTTTGAAATTGATCTGAAGTTCAATGCAGATTTAAAATCATAAGAATTTTCTCAAAATAAGTAAAATGCTCATGAAGTGACTCAGAGCAGTTCTAGAGATTATGTTTATGTGTTCATGTACTCATATTGAGGCGGCAGAGGCTGAAAACACCGCGAGCTTCAGTAGGCCTATGTGTAGTAAATGCAACTGCATGTCTGGGCCATTAATTTCCACGAGGGGCGGACTGGGAAAAAAATTCAGGCCGGGAAATCTCACACTCATACACCCACAACAAATTCTGAAACATGGACAACCCTATTTTTTGTATGAACCTCACATAAAAAAGGTTTACATTCTTAGGTTGTGGACATGCAAAATAATTAAAAGTTCTCTCCTGAACTGCACCTTCACTTACATTTTTCTTTTCAGTCTCTTTATTTTGCCCTGATATCTATCTCTCTCATGACTTTAATACTCAAGATTTAACAAAACTATACTTTCTAAATTGCCTACATGTCAAAATTAGTACATCACTACAATATCTTTATAGAAAAATCCTAATACTGAACACGAGTCATGTTTTTCCCTTTCAAAAATTATCAACGGTGAATTGGAATGGAAATAATCGCTTTAGTACATTCGGCAGGCAACTATACAATAATAATATTAAAATAGCGGGCCAAATCGAAGCCAAATGTAATTGTCCCGGTTCTCCCGATGGCCAGTCCATGCCTGATTTCCACAGACACGCAGAACGCGCAGGATTCATATATTGTCTTTTTGCGGCTTAATATTCACAGACACTAGTCTATATTGCGTTTTGATTCAAGTGTAGGCTATAGAAATTTCAGTTTTTAAGACTGGATTCTACGAACCAGTCTGTGTTTTATAAATTATAGATTATAGATTATAGGGCCTTATGTCTCAGAGAAGTCAGTGCAATTTTGGAAAGAAATCAATTAAATCTGTCTGTGGATGTGTGTAAATATTCAAATGTAATCCCCTTTGTAATCGTTAACATTTTGATAAGTAACTG
>NW_015508212.1:11365-13159 GCF_001515645.1 Sinocyclocheilus grahami | reverse complement strand
CTGCAGTGAAAGCTGAGTGTCAAGGTAGGACTTAGGGGCCCAGGGGCCCCTGGGCTTGAGGTTATGTTTGGTAATCAAATCTAAGACCAAATCTGAACTATCCTAAAATGGCTGTGCCAGCAATCGGCCTCGTAATATAAACATTTAAGAAACATTTGATAACAATGAGCTTTTAAAAATGTATCGGCTTTGGTTTGAAAGTTATCCCAACCCCAAATTTTTTATTATATTCTTAATATATAGCTGTTCTCGTGTCCAGTTTGGTTTTCTTTTATGTTTGCATGTCTTACTATCAGCTATGATTATTCTACTCAGTTAAAAGGCTGTTTATATGCATATTGACTAATTATTTGCGAGAAGCATGCATATAAGAGGCTGACAATTAGCTGAATATATACTTGTTTATTAGTGACACTTAGTCTGCATTTTAACATCTTTATTTGAATGTGGCAATTAACTTTTTTTATTTGAATATGAAAACATAATATTGCGCTCTATAATATTTCTATGAATAAATCGCTGACAGACACTATCAGCCAATCACTGTGTGCATAGTTAGTAAGCACGCTGACATCATCCATAGCAACGAGGTCAACCCCGCCCTTACTCTTAGCTTAAGTCTTCTCTCTATTCCTTAGTAAAAGTTTGTCTCAGCAGCTTTGTGAATAGGTTTTAAGAGAAAACTCTTAGCTAAAAACTTTTACTGCCATTTAGGAGAACTCTTAGTGGTAAAATAAAATGTTTTGTGAATACGAGCCCAGATTCTTAAATTTAATCAATAAATTAAATCCGAATAAAAAGACATGTTGGCTATTAACAATCAAATTAAATCACTATCAACAACATCCATAGATAGATTCTGCATACATTATGTTAAGTTTAAATATAACATTTGAATGTAGAAATATTAAATGATTGCAAAAATGAAATAAGCTACTTTTTTAAATATGAAACTACAACCACCAGTAGCTGGCAGCAAGTTACTGTCTTAATGAGTGAGTTGAATACTTAAATCAACCGATTTGTTTAAAATGTGAATTAAATTAATTCACAGCCTGATTGAAACATTTACTGGTCCTTGTAAGGTGGAGGAACAGAACACCGTGTTGCTCGGAGACGCAGCGGTTGTGCCGTTTGTTCTGTTTTCTTTTTGATGGAGTAAAAAGGAATTTTTTGTCTGAAAGTTACTCAGTAACTTGTTGTTTATTTTACATTTGCGATTGTGCAGATATTTGGAAAAACAGGACTCTTGTTTGTGTGGCTAAATCCTATATGATCTGTTATAAAAACAGAAACTGATTAAAGGGGTCATATGATGCGATTTCTATTTTTCCTTTTCTTTAGTGTGTTATGTAGCTATTTGTGCATGTATAAGATCTGCAGAGTTCCCTTTCAGTCGGTCACTCTCGACGTCACGTCGGATGACCGACAAATTGGGATCTCGCTTAGAGAGACCAATCTACTTCGAGTGTAAACTAAACGAGCCAATGCACATTGGCATGCGATTATTGCATCCAGCTGCCGCTGATCACAGCGTGAGTATAAGTAGGCAGCAGATGCAGCGCATATTCAGCTTTTCGCTTCGGAGCCGAGCGATCACATCATTCTGCTCCTGACTACTCTACTCAGCGAAGAAGACTGAACGAGTTCAGTGCGCTCTAGGAGAGCTCTTCGTGTTGGCGGTACGGCGCTTCAGCGGTGGTGGTTTCCCGTTTCGAGTGGGCTGCACACATCAGGCAAGCACTACCCCCTGTTTGTGCTGCAGATGATCATCTCCCCTGTGCGCCTCAGCAC
>NW_015508212.1:10298-11330 GCF_001515645.1 Sinocyclocheilus grahami | reverse complement strand
CGTCTTTTTAAAGACGACGTTGCGTGGCAAACTTGACATTACATCTTTGTAAAGGCGATGTGGGTCTTGCTATAGATAACGTTTCACCCGGGCATTTCTGGATGCGGTCGTTACCTGGCGCTGGGTGATGGTCACGATCGCTGCCTCCGTGCCTGGGCATGTATCACGCTGAGGTGGCGTTTGTGGATGAGTCATCTTCTCATTGTGGGAAGATGATCATCTCGGAGTCGCGGGCCAAGCTCCATTTCCTCAAGGGGCGGAGTTCCGTTGCGTCTGCCTTGATCTAGTTCTCCTCATGGCGGCAGTCAGGGGGGCTACTTCAGGCAGTAGCGCGGGCGGTCTGAGGCACTCCGCAGTCAGTTGAGCTGCCAATGGAACGTGCTGGGCCCTCTACAAGGAGCGTACCAGCTATATCCTTTGGTGCTCCTCCCAACGACCGGATGTCGATTGCTCTTTCACCGTGTCCCGAGCCCTCAAGGTTGCACGATTGGTTCTCGGGGTGGTCTGTGCTGGTTGTCAGCGCCCCGCCTCGGTGCCTTTCTTCCCGTAGGTGCATGAGGAGCTCAACAGGTCGTGGACGGCACCTTTTTACTGCCGGAAACCGATCTGCTGGTTCCTCCTCCCTCACCACCCTCGATGGTGGGGCAGCTAGGGGGTTACAAGGGTCCCCCCGGTGGAGCGGTCGGTTGCGATGCAGTTGTGTCCTAATACCGCCTCCAACCGGCAGGGAGAACCGTGCCTCCCCTCCCGGGTCTGTAGGTACTCGACTGGCCAGCGATGCTTATACAACCTGTGGAGAAGCTGCCTCCGCCTTACACACTACGGCGTGATTACAAGTGCACCAGGCCAAGGCACTGAGAGGACTTGCACGAGGATGGTCACGACCCGGAATTTTGCAGAGAACTCGCTACGAGCGACGAAGGTTACGGCGCAGTCTCTGGGTCGTGGGATGTCCACTATAGTCTGTGCTCTCGTCGCCTGTCGCAACTCGCCCGCCACCTCCTCCTCTGGAGTCAGAATCATCTGAGGTCG
>NW_015508212.1:0-9973 GCF_001515645.1 Sinocyclocheilus grahami | reverse complement strand
TGACTCCGAGACGGGGCACCCTTTGGCACCCGCGTCCAGACCTCTGGAAACTTCATGTCTGGTCCCTGGAAGGGACGCGGAGGTTCTAAGTGACCTACCTCAAGAGGTAGTTGACACCATCACTTCAGCGAGAGCACCGTCTACGAGATACGCCTACGCTTTGAAGTGGAACCTGTTCGTTGAGTGGTGTTCTTCTCGTCGAAAAGACCCCCGAATGTGCCCGATCAGAGTCGTGCTGAGTCGTCGCTTTTTTCAGCAAAGGTTGGAGCGAAGGCTGTCTCCCTCCACCCTCAAAGTTTATGTCGCTGCAATCGCGGCTAACCACGATCCCGTAGAAGGGAGGTCGCTGGGGAAGCATAACCTGGTCGTCAGGTTCCTTAAGGGAGCGAGAAGGCTAAATCCTTCACGGCCCCCCTCTATACCCGCTTGGGACCTGACTCTAGTGCTTACAGCACTACAGCAGGGCCCATTTGAACCTTTGCAGACGGTTGAGCTGAAATTTCTTTTGATGAAGACTTTGCTCCTGCTGGCATTGGCCTCCATCAAGAGGGTAGGGGACCTGCACACATTTTCGGTCAACGATTCGTGCCTAGAGTTCGGGCCGGCTGACTCCCAGGTAACCCTGAGGCCCCGTCCTGGCTACGTCCCATCGCCACAGCTCCTGTACCACCGCTGAGCGGCCGGGTCACTGGCTTGGCTCCTCAGCGAAAACCTGAATACATGCTGCATCTGCTGCCTATTTATACTCACGCTGTGATCAGCGGCAGCTGGATGCAATAACAGCATGCCAATGTGCATTGGCTCGTTTAGTTTACACTCGAAGTAGATTGGTCTCTCCAAGCAAGATCCCAATTCGTCGGTCATCCGACGTGACATCTCTGTTCCCTCCTTCAGGGAACGAGGGTTACCATACGTAACCGAGACGTTACTCCCCAACACTGCTTATTCCTTTATATAGAGGCACAAACCCTCACTCTTCAAAATCTTCATGTCTACTAAATACATGTAAATGTAAGGGATCTGGTGACAACTTGACGCAGTCTTCCCTATTTATGACAAATTATGATAGTGAAGTGGTGTATTGGACAAAAATTTAAAAAACGTTTAGAATACTTGTTTTGAACTAAAGGCATGTTCTGTATATCACCAGTCATCGGCCAACAATCAGTTTTGTCAGACCAGAGTTACATCCCTGACAATAATCCTCAGGAATTGCTTTGTTCCAGAGTTGGGACTTTCAAGTCACAAACAAGTCTTCAAGTCATATCCCAAGTCCTCAAAGAGTTAAAGTTAATGAGATAACTAAGTGAGTAATTAAATGATGATTGTGCATTAGTGATGAACACCTGCTGTTATTGAGAATTACAGAGGATCAGATGTTGATGTTTTATTGGTTAAAATTATTGCACCATCATGGAGATCAGTGAAAGTTTTAGTTGAGCTCTCGACCCTTGACTTCTATGTTAGATCTTTCTTTAAAGCAATGCATGAGGTGTTGTGACGCAGTGAGCAGCTATTAGCTGTTTTTATATGAGATAGTTATTATGAGCTGACCTGATTACAATCAAAAAATTTTATAAGTTTAGCATAATCAACCCTGTGAAACTACAGCATGTAAAACAAAGTGCTGCTCTAATAGTTACTATGAATGGATTTTAAAGCTTTGTAATGCATATAAAAATGTGATCTCCAGTGTTATTTAGACACACACAGACATCAAGAACCAGATTATGAATCTCAACAATGGTGACAATCAACAAAATGCTTCATGCTGCAATGCATGCTGGGTAATACCATAGTAAAAACTCCCATCATGCACTGCAGTATGACAGATTATTTTCACCACTGTTGAGGATCATATGATAAGTGTTCATGTCTAAAAGCCTGCAGTGATACAGTTTTCTTTTTTTCAATATCGAAGCATTACCAGACCAACTTTAGCTCCAGGATCTCCAGTTATCTGCAGCTTGACCTCTTCTCCTGTGCTATAGGTATTCCTCTTCTCCTTCTCCTTCACCTCAATCTGGAGCTGTTATTAAAACAAGAGATGGTGTGTCAGAAAAACAGACCTAGTTGGCACATAAGCTGCATCTTGTGATGGTTGACCCACCTTTCCCATGCACGTGTCCTTCACATCGACCCAGACTGAATCAGACACCACCTCAGACGAGCCCACATGGTAATAAGCCACAAAGCGGAAGGACGGCACCATGTCTTTGGTTACAGGCAGAGACACAGCCACTAGAGATTGTCCTTTCTTCTTAAACCTGTCTGCTTTTACAATCTGACCTTTACTTAAGATCTGAAAATGAGGAAGACGAGTTAAAAGCATTTGTGACATTTATACGGTTTCAAACACAAGCTGCTGTAGTGCAGCTGAATGAGAAATAACCATCATTTTTACCATATATGTGTAGTCTTGATCTTTGACTCCTGGGCTTTTACCAGTGTTCAGGTAGACTGTCATTGAATCACCAATCTGAAGCTCAGCAGCATCAATGCCAATGTGCAGGTAGTTGTTGGAGCCACTTTTGGGAATGTAGGCCTGAGCCGTCATCTTCTTAACTGCCTGTTGCTTTTCGTCTTTTATTTGTGGATCTTTGGTTTTTGCCTGGAAAAAATATATATATTGTTTTCTGATGTGCTGTGAACAATATGCTCCACTTCTTGTTCAACAAATGTTAACTGATCTATTTTCCACTAGACTGAACATCAGTGCTGTTATGATGGCAGGTCTTACAGTGATCTCCAGTGTTGAAGATCCTCCCAGAGTATTGACTGTAACTTTTGCAATGCCATTGGCTTTTGTTTGACCTCTGACCTCTCCAGAATTGACCTCCACGTCCACATTTTCAGCAGGTGTTTGGTCAGGATTTGTTATGTAGACCTTTCATAAAACCCAGACCAAAAATTAATTAAACTGTTTCATAGGTTCTACAAAACATTCAGGCTCTTAACTTTCTAGTTAACAGGGGCTTTAAGTGTAAATTAGTTTTGGTAGATTTCCAGGATGAGATGTTGTAACATTAACAGTAAATTACCACTGCAGACATCAACATCAAAAATATAAGAAATGGTTTTTATGTAAATGACACATGAAAAATGCCAGGCAGCAGCCAATTGCAGTGAGGTTTAGGTAGTGAGGTCTGTCATGAGGGTTTCAAAATCTGCAGACTGTGCTGGAGTTTCTGCTGGATTTAGTTCATAAATAATATTGATAACATATTACTATATTTCATTCACATTTTAAATGCAGATTAAATGCTTTCATTGTATTGTACTGGCTGTACCATAAGGGCCATTCGCACAAAACATGTTTAGACTGTGTTGCTTTTTAATTAATTGCTTTTTTCTATGTAAATGACTATCGTGTCTCACTGCTTTTCAGCACCTTCAACACAAGTGCCTCATGTTCAAAAAATGCCTCTTGTACGGTGTACAGTTTAGGACATCCTCAGACCTCAGTCATATGATGAAAAGGCATCATACCTCAGACTAAAAGGCTTCAGGTCCAGGAAAAACAATGTCAGGTGTCAGGTCTCATACAATTAGGCATCTGGCAAAACGGCCTCAGACAAAAAGGCATCGGGTGAAACGGACTCAAAATGCCGATAATATTCACGGCTGTATTAGCGAACATCCCAGCGCCGTCCATGCTGCGGAGAGCCGAGTTTAAAAGAAAATGTAATTATGTGCTGCGAGCTTTCCTCTTGATAACAAAATAAACACATTACACAATGACAGCGGTGAGAAAGCGGCAGTTAAGAAAACATCTGATCATCATAGCGACGTGGATATGTTTGCACCAGCTCTGCAATCACTCCACTAAATTCACGTCACGTTTAAGCATATTTAGCCATTTATAGAATAGATTACTTTAAAGCAGCTGCTTTACATTTTTAAACATGAATAAACTGTGACAGTATGGCTTTAGATTAGAATTACAACGAGAGAGAGAAAGAGCGACCGAAGTTAAGAAGTTGCCTATATGATACATTTTTGGTAACACTTTATTTTAGGGTCTCTTAACTAGTTACTTATTAGCATGCATATTACTAGAATATTAGCAATTTATTAGTTATAATTAAGCACATATTAATGCCTTATTCTACATGACCTTAGTCTACATTCCTAATCCTACCCAATACCTAAACTTAACCACTACCTTACTAACTATTAATAAGCAGCAAATTAGGAATTTATTGAGGGAAAAGTCATAGTTTATATGAATAAGTGTTCCCTATTCTAAAGTGTTACCTAATTAAATGTTACACTGGTTATGTCATATACAGAACAGAACATCCCGTTTGACATTAGTCTGCAGAAAAACTCCAATGGGGTGAATTATATTGCAGATTCACTTTCTAACAGTAGGCGCAGAAAACAAGCTGTTTCCCCAGTAACATTTGTACACAAAGAAGCAATGTGCTTATAACTATGCAGTCTAATAGCCACAAAGATCTCTTTAACGTAACTATAGTTTGCCAACATACAAGCTAACAATATGATTTTCCTGAGACCTGAAGCCTTTTAGTCTGAGGTATGATGCCTTTTCATCATATGACTGAGGTCTTGAGGATGTCCTAAAATGTACACCCTACTCTCGAGACCCTTCCTTTTTCATTAACATTGGCTACCGAGACACTGAAGGGCATCCCAGGTTTGAAGAAGTGTGGTGTTTTTTTGAAGTGGATGGTGTACGGTGACGTCACGATCTGAATGCCTCTCCTTTCTGCTTCCACCATTTCACTGCCTGAAACACACAAACCATTAGCTTCTCATACAATCACACACGTGCAGGTAAACATGTGCATACAGATCTGTTGAGTCTTACCACTTTCTGTTAATAGACTGACTGAAACATAGATTGATCGTCCAACCAGCTGGTTAATGTTTGGAAAGGTGTCAGTGATCATCTGATTGGTCAGTTCTGCAGTACCCTCTCCTTTCACAATCTATTCATATATGAGAAACACAGCAACATCAGTCTACAAGACACAATAAAAATCTATTTAACTTCTTATTTAAACTCCTCTAGGTGAGGAGAAATAATATGTATCCCAACAGGCGAGATGTTTAATGTCTCTCACCTGAACTTTTTGCAGAGATGCAGGAATACTTGTTTTCTTCTCATCTTCCATCACACCAAACACCACAAATGCATTTCCATCCACCTTCTGTTCAAACAGGTACCTATAAAAGCACATTCAGTCTCTGCTGTAAAACTGAATAGAGGCGATGACTGTCCCTGATCCACATACACTTCATTACATAGAAAAAGAGCAGCTTGGACCTTTTATGTTGAGATGGAAAGGAGCCATTTCACCATTTTACTTTGATCTGACCTTTAAAATTATCTTTAGTTGGGGTTACCCAGTGATGTCAGATTGATGCAGTCATATCAGTGTTTTCACACATTAAACATACAATGAATACAATGAAGCAGAACGTATTTTGTCTTACTTGGCTTCAATGTCGACTGTCAGACTCTCATCACCCACATAGAAGAAGGACTTACTGGGCTTTAATTTCACTTCAAATGTTGGAAGCACTAAGACCAAACCAGACACACAAATAAGTAAATACATTCTTTGACTTGTTATCGTATTCTTACACAACAAGGGACACAGGTCTTACCATATTCTTTGACCTCAAAGTCTGCAGTAAAGTTCTTCTGTGGAGTGTTTGAGAACAGTGTGACCACCTTCCAGATCCCAGAGCTGAAACATAGGCCACGCACACACTGTAGCTAAATTAATTTGTCAATTAACCATTTAGAGCTCAATCCTGTTCTGTACACACACACACTCTCAGAAAAAAAGGTACAAAAGTTGTCACTGGGGTGGTACCTTTTCAAAAGGCACAACTTTGTACCCAAAGAGTCCATGTTGGTACCTTAAAGGTTCATATTAGTATCCAAAGTGTACATCTTAGTACCTAAAAGGTACAAAAGTGTACCTTTTGAAAAGGTACCGCCCCAGTGACAGCTTTTGTACCTTTTTTTCTGAGAGTGCACGGTGTGGTAATTTAATAAGGGAGTGTCAACTGCATTCTACAACTGAACTCACTCCCAAAAAATGCAGGTAGTGACAACCGCATTTACGGTAATTCTACACAGTGTGTACAGAAGCGAACTGAACGACTAGTTGTTAATGATTTATTTATATGTGCATCAGAGTTGTGTCTTTTTGGTATGTGTGGTGCAAGAAAGAAATTACAGGGTAAGTTTTGTCATTTGTGTTGCTAAATCTTGCTAGGAAAAACAAAATTAATAAACATAATAAACTCAAATCTCAACGTGTTATATTTTGGAAATAAGCCATTTACCAAAATATAGTGCCCTGCACCTGCCTATTTTATTAACTCCATAAACTTGATTGTTTTTAGAGCCAAGCCGAAACAACAAGCCCAAAGGCTCTTAATAAGCATCGCTTAATTATAATAAGGGGACATAGCAACCCTTCAAGTGTGTGCGCTGTAAAGTAGCCTTCCAAACATAAAAAACCCCACAATGGCTATGTTACTGGTGGTTTAGTTAAAATCGCCGAAAATAATGAGTCTTTGGTCACAGTAACATTACTTAATATACAACAAAAAGTAGCGAATGCCAAACATTCAAGACTGCAAAACATTGCTATGGTAACCAAGGAGGCAATCATAGCAGTTTCAAAAGTGTGAAAACAGTTTCAGAGTAAGTTCTGATTTTGTCACATTATGACATCTTAGTGCCGCGAAAGACCACCTCTGAAGAATCAGATCAACACCTACTTCTACATTATTGTATCTTTGGCCCCACCCACTGGCACGTTATGACTGATTTATACTTCAGCGGTTTGTGTAGAATTGACACATTGCTACACACAGCCTACAACGTAGCTAGCTACACCGACGCAGAAGTATTAATAAGACTTTAGTGAATTGGGAAGGACAGAAGGGAGATACAGGGACTAAAGGTATCGATGCACAATATCATCGGACCTTTATCGGAATCGGCCACTGAAGGTTTAAAATGCAAACATCGGCATCGGCCCGATATAAAAAATAATGCTAATATGCCTTGCCGATAAGACAAATAGCTCACATGTGCTCTGGGTGTGCTAGCAATAAGATCATGCCAGTAGTGTGGTCATTCTTGAAGCAAACTGTTGCCTTAAGCATGGCTAGATTCACTGTTTTGGATCACCGCATTTAATCTGATAATGCAACAAAAAAAAGTGTCCTATGTGCGATAGACTACACAGACAGTAGCACGTGCAGCAGCAACAGCTTCCTGATGCCCGTCTGGTAAAGCATTTTTTTTTTTTAGGGGGCGCTGTAGACCTACTTGTAATAAAATGAAAGTAATATAGAGAAATTACATTAAGATACTATAAATGTAATGCTATAGTCAACACTTTTCACGACTAGATAATCTCGACAGCTGTAATATTAAAAACACAGTAAAAGATTTCGAGAGAGCTCCACTTATACTTATTTAATTTGAAACGTTCTTAGCCAATCATAACAATGGGCTTTTCCCAAGTCTGACAGCAGACACGCCACTTCAAACAGAGCGTTCAGAGGGCTAAGAAAATTGCCTTTTATTTCTAAATTATGACTTTTTTTATGTAAGAGTCACACTAACATTGTAATTGCACCTCAGGAAACATTATAAAATAATAAAAAATGCAGTTTATGACTTTAAAATAGATGATAACAGACCAAGAGCCGGGATAATATTGTTTCTTATAAATTACTAGATATTGCCCTGAAATAAATACTAAAGGCAATTAAAAATTTACTCAAATTGAGTAGCTTCAGTCCTGACAGCATTTTACACACCTGGCCATCTCAGGAATGATGTAATTTCCAGACTTCATCATTTTGACTGGAAATATCTTCTCTGATAAAACTGTGATGCCTTGAGGATTCTTCAGAAACACAGAAATAATCATGAACACTGCGACTGCAGAGATCATCAGCGCTCATTACAGCTGACATGTCATGAATGTGTGTGTGTGTGTATGTGTGTGTGCATGTTTATGTAGTATGTAGTTTATGAGGACACAAATGTGTATAATGACATGGGTATTACAATGTGAAGGTGGTTTATGAGGAAACTTCATGTGTCCCTGTAATTCAAAACGCTTAAAAAACATACTTTTTTTATTTTTATTTTTGAAAATCTAAAAATACACAACGTTTTTTGTGAGTGGTAGGTTTATGTTTAGGGTGATAGAAAATACAGTTTGTACAGTATACAACTGTGTGTATGTGTGTGTGTTAAATAACAGTGTTTACCATGATTTCCATTGTGATTCCAGACCCATCGAGTGGTTTCATGTTGGGCGTCAGAGAGAAAATCCTGTACTGAACTGCAAAAGAGGTCAAACTGAAATTTAAATTTGAGTTCTTATGGTTTTATTTCCTGCAGATACAAACCTTCATAAAAGCGTCAGTTTAACAATAAGCAGAATAATGGCATGCTGATGTAACATGTTTTAAGTTCACATTGTGAATACACTCTATATATGCTATGTTTTCAGCACTTAATCGTACCTGTGCTAGCAGGTGTGTAGATGGGCTTGTCTGTTTGGACAAATATATATCCAGACTGGAATGAGAGCAGGACCACTTGTTCCAGAGTAACGGATGGAAACTGAGCTTGTAGATACACATACTGCTTCTCCAGAGGATCGTCAGAGAAATAGTCCCTATCACTTGGAATCTGAGCAACATGGATAAAAGCAAATTAATTGTAAATATAATTGTACAAATATGAAGTTTTCCCTCTGAAGAATCACTCACATATGCTTACATAAGGACAAAGTCTGTCAAAGTGGCGTCACCTTTATATCTGTAAGGATCTGGAAATTGTTGTCTGCGGTCAGTGTCACTGATTTAGACAGTATCTCCCAGCTCTTCTTTGGATGATTCTTAACTATGATCTTCACATCGAGAGCTGCTCCAGAGTAATCCTGAGCCTCCACAAACAGGTTCTCTGAGGAACCCACCCTCAGCAGATTAGGAGCCGACAGAACAAACCTGAGGAGATCAAATCAGAGCGTTTGAGAACAGATCTGTTAGTGAATCCATGAACAAACAGTGTGTTTGATACTCACAGCGGGTCACATAGTGTGAGGAGCGGTGAGGAGAGCAGAACAACAGTCAGAAACAGCAGCTTCACCTCCATTCTGACTGTCTGTGTGTGTCTTCCTGTGAGCGTCTGTGAAGCTGCAGCAGCTCCGATTTATACCCGCCTCCACCACCCTCAGAGTCCAAACTGCACGCTCTCTCAGTCTGTTGTTTGCATTTCCTACCGTTTGGAATCGCCAACACTAATTTTTAAAATAGTTTGATGCTTCAGTTCACTAGTGTAGAATTTAAAAATAGCAAGTAATATTTAGGTAACAAATTGTTTCTATTTTTATTTCAGAGATATGGACCGTGATTCTTTTCATTATCTCATATCTTCCAGAATCAAACACACAAGTTCACATGGTGTATAATGCAGAAATAAAGCTGCTGACATTAAAACTGAGTGCAGTTTTGTGAATCAAACAGGAGATTCATATAGAGCTCATAAAGATTTGAAGAGTTCACGGCAGTCCAATACAGATTTCCTGTAAATGACCTGCAAAAACCAGTTGTGTAAATTCAACCTTTGGTAAATTGGCAGCTGCTCTGTTGATCGAAAAAGAATTAGTGAACAGCATATATGGCCATGAAAATGTGCCGAAGATGTTTCAACACAACACACGTGCTTTTCTGTAAATGAGGTTTAAATGTTCCAAAGTTCTTAATAGGTGTAGACTGGAAATGTCATTAAGGCAATAACATTTAAGGGGTCCCTATTATGGTAATTGATATGTTCAGAATTTTGTTTAGAAGGTCTACTAGAATATGTGATTTAATGTTATAAATACTACACTGTAAACAAATTTACTGTAAATTTACTCAAATTGAGTAGCTTCAGTCCTGACAGCATTTTACA
>NW_015508211.1:27088-27337 GCF_001515645.1 Sinocyclocheilus grahami | reverse complement strand
CTGGAAAGATCATGAATTCATGTTAATTCATTAATCAAAATGTGTCGGAATCCTGAAGAATGCTACCCTTTTCTATAAAATTAAAAAAAAAAAAAAAAACTAAAAGTACCGTAAAAGTGGACCACATATACTGTTCAAATGTCTAGGGTTTGTAAAGGTTTCTTTTTTTCAATTGTAAAAAATAATAATAATAATAAAAAAATTATAATTTTACAACTGTTTTTAACTGATTGTACACTGCATGGTTTT
>NW_015508211.1:24768-25989 GCF_001515645.1 Sinocyclocheilus grahami | reverse complement strand
ATTTTGTATTTTATCTATGCCATTTTTAAGGCCTGTTTCCCCTTTACAGTCTACTTATCTTGAATGATCTTGTTCAACCTCTGAGGAGATCTTTTTTTGTTGTGGTTGTTTTACATATGAATGCAATCTATGTAGGTACTTGCGTAGAGCAGGAGAGGCATGCTGAAATGTGATTATGCTCCTTTTTTACTCTCTTTCTTTCTCTTCTTTTCTTTCTATCATCCTCTCTGTCTTATAAAGAAAAGGTAGAGTATGATGGCCCGAGGCGGCCGTGACTCACCTGTGCAAACAGGGGGTTGGAAAGACTGGTTTTAAATCCGCCAAATCCACTGTATTCTGTAACTGACTGCCAGCTTGATTTTCTGCCTTAATTAACCACAAATCTTAGTATTTAAGAACTTTGTCTGTGCCATTCATGATGCTAAACGTTCCTTCTTTTAGTTGCAAACAGTTATCAGCTTTACAGAAGAGGAGGACAAGTAATGTTTTGATTCACTAGGATTTAAAGTAGAACTAGGGAGAGAGAAAACACTGTTGCAGGTTAGTATAATTCATGTCACTGTTGACTTTATGTTGGGACATAAAGACATGTGATGTCATTCTGTTTCCCTTTTTTGTGGTCCACGTAACATCTCTCTTTACTGTGAATGTAAACATCCCAAGAGTGCAAGTAAACCTTATCGCTCGTCCTATTAACTCCCAGTGTAAATATTGAGACCATTCTGAATATGAAAATGCTAGTGTGTTTCTTTCTTCATCTACCAGGATGTAGCATGTTCTTTGTTTTCCCATGGCAAAGATATTGGTTTTTCTCTCTTTCCAGTACAGTAAAGCAAATTAGTCAGTTTTCATAAACTCAGAGTCATTCATCTGCACTATTAATATTTTTTTCTACCCAGTGATGTCAAAATGATACCAAAAATCTCTGACAGCTAATTACATTATTTCCTTCTTTGTCTATCCATTTTAAAGTATGTACAGTACATGTTACTTCTGCTGTAGCATGAAGCCTCAAGGGAAATATATTTGACTAAGTCGCTTTCTCACACTCACAAAAGTATATTTAACATCCTTGTAACATCCAACACTGTACAGCTGCTTTTGTCTTGCATCATTTTAGCTTCCATTAGATTTGCAATGACTCTGCAAACTGTCTACCTCAGTCTAGCCTGAATACCAGTGTTCAATTCAAATTCAAATGGAAACTGAAAATATAAAAGC
>NW_015508211.1:19406-20902 GCF_001515645.1 Sinocyclocheilus grahami | reverse complement strand
GAGAAAGCACTTGAGGGCAATTATCAGCGAGATGATGTAGTCAGGTTTGAATACAAGAGAGGCACCTGTCTCATCAATGCAAGCGTCAGTCGCACAGACAGACAGATGACTGCTCCTCAGGCGCAGGCCGACGCATACCTGGCTCTTGTCCTTTTTCTTTTTCTCTCTCTCAGTCTCCCTCCTTATCTCCCTGTCTTTCTGTCTCTCTATTGATCAACCAATATTTGCATTTCTTTCTTTATCACAGGATGAAGCAATAGTCTCAGGTATGACAAGTGCACAAATGTCGTATCCGAATGTGCTTGTTATTAGCAGGTGCTTTCTCATGGTGTGCTTTTCTTTTCTTTTTTGGATGGCGGAGCATGTAAGTCATTATCCAGGTTTAAGGACACGTCAAGTCAAAAGCTGTCAGGTTTGATCAGTCAGCTCATTTGAGCTTCAGGGCTTTACATACTTTTGGCATATTAAGTGTTATGTGTAACCCCTGTCTTTCTGTATGAGGTTGTGTTATTCATATTCACGAATAGCATTCCCCTTCTTATGAAGCACTGCAGGACTTAGTAAAAGAGTCAAATTGCTCACCACTATACTACGCTGCATATTCAAGGCAAATATCAAACACTTGAAGTTTAAATCAGTTTCATTTGATAACTTGTGAAGGATGAAGAAATGCTATGTTGAATGGTATCTTTCAATGCTTTTTTTTTCTCAGTCAGCACCTTGGGACACAACAGGTGTGTTTATTTTACTCCCAACAACTGTGGTAATGTTATGGTACAATTATGCCTTATTCACTCATTCAGTCAATTAAAAGAATGAAGCGGTAAAAGATCTTTATTTAGCGTTTGGGACCGTATCAATTAGAACATGTACGGTATGATGCTTTGATGTCATTCTGGATTGGTCCCAGCATCACATAATTTGTTGTTTACCTCAGTTTCACACACAAATCCATGACGCTTCAGTTTGAAGACTTCAGCTACAACACAGACAAAACAAATTCCACCAGGCCTGTCGTGAGGCGGTTATTCACTGATCAGTCACAGTTATCTGGAACTTGATTTATTTACCCCGACAGCCAGGTTGACGCGGTGTAATGTGTCAGGATGTGCTGACAGATTTATCCATTGCCCAAACACTGGTCAACAATGCTGTCCTTAAAATGAGAGCTATCCTTTATCAGTGAGACAAGTCAGACCAACTAGATTACACTGAGATGCCAACAGTCCCTTTTTGAAGTTTATTGTCCTGATGTTTGATTCTTGTTCACAAATATGTAAAGCGTGGATTAGGGCATTCGATTTTTAGAAATATAAATAAATATAAAAAAACATTCCTTGTTATAGTTATCAATGTTAAAAATTTAGCTTCATATTTTTGAAATAATATATTTTTAAGTTTCTTTGCTGAAGAGGGAGTTCATAAGAACAGCATTTCTGTCAGGACCACTGTCGTCAAAGATGACTGACAATTAGCATACAGTTTGGATTGGTGGT
>NW_015508211.1:10857-11833 GCF_001515645.1 Sinocyclocheilus grahami | reverse complement strand
AGATGCCATTTGGTTTGGTATTTTGTTTGTAATTAAATCACATTTAATTGTTTAAATACTTTTTAAAGCCACAATATGAAGTTAATATTTGTTTACAGTAGCCTGTGTACTACATTAGCAGAACAGAAGTACTATAAATATGTGGCAAATTTCGCGTTCTAAATAACGGTTCTCCCAAACTGAACAGTATAACGGGGCCAGACTGGCCTACATTCACGCTCTCCCTAATTGGCTTTAATAGGCATTGGGGCATGAGGTGCTTCCTCTGTGTCCGCTAGGGGAACCAGTCTACTTCCGTGTGCCACGTCTCCATCAGTTAACCGCCTGATCCTTAACTCAGACCTACGCAGTCTTGTAGCAGGGGGCCTGTTAGTGGTCATGGCCTGAGCCACCGTGTCCCTCATTGTGGCTTTCGTGGCTCCATTCAGGGGGGACAGAGACGCTGGGGTTTTCCCCTTCACCATGTTCCCCTCTTTCCCATATCCAGGACTGTTTGATGTGAACAGGCAGAGTGTGAAAGGTGGGAAAGGAGGAAGGTAGACAGCCCAATTGCTTAAATGCCACACATTTCCTGGTGGAAAAAAAAGAAAAACAAGAAACCCCCAAAGTTTTCTCTGCATCTCCCCAGATGCTGAAAGGACCCAGATGAATGGATACTTCAATAGTGTTTTGACATTTGGTATTGTAATGGTCAACGCATATGACTAGTGTCCTAGTTTTGTGAAGTATCTGATGTTGTACAGAGCCAAAAGAAACAGTTTAGAATAAGGATTGGCCTCAAATACAAAAGAGAAAGTATTTATTTAATCCTCCTCATTTACTATTCTTATAGGTTTACAGTTGATCAACCGAACATAGACTTGTTGCAACAATTAGGATTTTTCCTGCTGGCCTGGTTGGGCTAGTAATTCAGATTTATACTTGCCCTGGCAAATTTTCATTGCCATTTCACTGCCATTTTAATATATATATATAT
>NW_015508211.1:8579-10526 GCF_001515645.1 Sinocyclocheilus grahami | reverse complement strand
GTACTTCCTGTCTCATCGTATGTGCAGTTAATAATCAGAGCAGAGGGTCAGTCTCCATGGCAAAAGAGCTGCGGTCCCCACAGTGACATCAAAGGCAGCTGTTTGCATTGGGGCCGGTTCAACACAAACACGCGGTCAGCCGTTAGAGCCAGTGACTGAAGTTTAGAATCAGTCTAACAAGGTTTTACATATCAGTACTTCATTCTGATCGTTTGAAACTAAAGTACTAAAACGACTCAAACTAAAACTGAAGTAAAAATAAATGAAAGCCTAAATAGAAATATTTAAAACAAAAACGGAATATTTAAAAATAAAGGCTATTCAAAATATAAATGCACTACAATAGTATAGTATACGTTTAAATTAACACCAGCACAAAGCCATTATTATGCTCTTCAGCAAGGCTTTTAATTCCAGGTTGCTCCTGGGCCAATTGTCTGTCTACTGTAAATCCCTTAGGATAAACTTCTCTGCTAAGTGACAACTTGTAGCCTACTGAAAACATTTCTACATCATCTGATATGCTTGTGTTGACATTGCTCCAAATGTGTACTTAACATTTAAATCAACAGGATCCTAATACCTGTGGATTAGACAGCAGATGCCGTGCAGAAAGCACTTCACCTGACATGATATTTATTCTATTGCAGTGAAGGAACAACTAAGGTTAGATGACAAGCAGAAATATGAGTGTCCAGCATGACAGAGGTCCTGATCAGAGGATGTCACTGTGCTCTTGTGTGGCTGTTCTCTATAATTAAAGTGGGGACGGATGAGTGCTGATGTGTGCGAGTTAAAGATCAGAATCTCATTGTCTCAGCAGGGGTCCGAGCTTTCATCCCGATCATAGAGTGGGCAGTAAAACAGTTCTCTACATGCAGGGTCTTTGCTCTCACATAAGACTGTAACGTGACAGTGCTCTCTGTTACATTTCTCTCTTTAGCCTCTAAATGATCCAGTGTTTACTGGATATTGACGGTGCTTTGTGAGCAGGTGGGCTCTTTTACATTCAGTTTCAGATTCCTGCAGTGGGGTCTGTAATGTGGTGGAACAGGAGAGACAGGTTTATCTGATGGCACATACTCATCCTACTGTCTTGCCCTGGAGCTGCAATGGCAATGTCCAGGCCAGACCAGATCTTTATCACGTCTTTTTAGGCCAGTGCACTTGTGGCTGCAGGGATACCTTTCTTTTGTAATCTCTGACTACTATTCTTTTAGAAATACTCATAGCTATGCAGTAATTCTGTGTTGGTTCTGACAGTTTGAAGAGCTAGGAGTTATTTCTGTTAACGAGGAGTTTTTATGACATGATCTGTCATATAATTGACAGTTAACCCATTTAATCCCAAATTCTTGAGCCCATGTATTTTACTGCCTGGATAGGTCAATGAAACTATAAGCTAATGTTTTTTTTGTTTGTTGTTTTTATTTAAATAGTATGAGGTTAAAATATGTGCTTTATTCTTTGTAACAATTGTAATAAAGTAGACAAATTTGATTATTTGGTCAATAAGACTGATCAGAAAATAGAAAACAATAAAGTTACAGTTGATTTAATTCATTTTTTTTTGTGTGAATATGTACATGTTTAAATGTCCTGTGAGCCGGTATACAAGCCAGAGTTGTCATAATAATAAATGTAATATTTAAAACTTTAATTAGATACATTTTTTATTAAATAAATGAGTACTTTTATTCAGGAAGGATGATTTTAAAGTGACCGTAAAGACATTTATGATATTACATGTTACAATTAAATACTTTTATTTAGAACTTTATATTCATCAAAAAATCCTAAAAGAAACTGTATCAGTTTCCACAAAACTACTAAGCAGCACAACTGTTTTTAACATTAATAATAATAATGTTTCTTGAGCACCACATCAGCATATTTGAATACTTTCTGAAGGATCATGTGACACTGAAGACTGGAGTAATCACAGGA
>NW_015508211.1:4803-6493 GCF_001515645.1 Sinocyclocheilus grahami | reverse complement strand
AAAAACTGGTGATGCTTATTTTTTAGGATTATTTGATTAATAGAAAGTTCAAAAGACCAGCATTTATTTGAAATCTTTTGTAACATTCTAGATGTCTTTACTGTCACTTTTGATCAATTAAGCCTTGGTAACATTAGAAAAAAATATTCCAAACTTTTGACCAGTAATGTATAACATCATTTATTTTAAAAAAATGCAAATCAAAATGTGCAAATATGATTTTATCCATTTCTTTTAGCGATGATTGATGATTGACTTTAGCTAAACCTCTAGAGTTGTTTGGGTCTGTTTTGGCACTTGGGCTGTGTAACTGGGATAGCATTTCCTGCTGAGGCCTCTTCAGCCAGAAGCAGGGTAGCCCAAAGGCTAGGGCAAGCCTGTGATTGTAGCCCCCTGCCAGGCCTGAATGAGGGTCCTGCCTCCCATCAATTTACCCCTGGGACCAGCCCCATGGAACACAAGACTTTACAGCTCCAATCCAATCGAATCCCCAGGCAATAGAGGCCCGAGTGAAAGAGAGCCAGCAGGTAGTAATAGTCACTTAAAACAGCAACAACATTCCTCTGTGGGCAACCTCGCCCTGCCTGGTGGAATCGTAGCGAATCCCACCAGGTACCAGTCATAAAAGAGACATGATACTAGCTGACCCCCTCCTCTGTCTCACCATACATCAGCCTAGCCCTGAAATGAGGCTAATTTGCTTTATTAGTCACCCTCGGCTAACATAACTAAAGCAGTATCATCAACATTTATGTACATATGTCATGGTATGAAGCTACGGTTGTTCAATGTGCCAGCATGCATCCAAAACGTGTATCTCAACGTGTCTGTTTTGGCAGCGGTACAGTCTGACTAAGCCCTAAACTAGCTAATCTAGAACTAGAGTAACCGCACCCATGTATGGTGTGAATATGGAGTCAGCCACTACTCATACGGCTCCAACAGAACCTGAACGTGCTTGCAATGGTCTGCGTGACAGATGCATATTAAGAGGCCTGTACAAACCAGTGGCACCACTTTGCACCACGTTTGCACTCAACCGGACCTCACACCACCCTGGACCTTTTAGTAAACCAAAAAATTTAATTAATCAATCAAGCTACCTGATGGTCTTTACAATTAGTGTTTTGTTAAAGGAATAATTATTATTTAGTCATTATTTACTGTCATTTCAATTCGGTTTGACTTTATTTCACCTGTGTAATGCAAAAGTATACTTTTTAAACAGGTTGAATGCAGGTAGAAGGAAAGTAGAGTTTAAAACTTCAAAAAAGATGCAAAAACTGGTATGATTCTTCCAAAATATTACTTTCATGTTCCTCTGAAAAAAAAGTATTTCGGGTGAACTAAGGCAAATATTTAAGTAAAATATTTAATTTAAGGCAAATTTCCGTCTGACGAATGTATATTTTCTCAACAGAGTTAGCATTACACTTCTGGATACAGACACACTTTTCAAAAGTTTAGGGTCAGTTTTTTTATTATTAAATTAATTAAATTGCTATTGCCAAGTAATTGACATTGTTACAAAAAAATCTAATTCAAATCAATGCTTGTGAACTTTATGTTGATCAAAGGATCCTGCAACAAAGTATCATGGTTTCCAGAAAAAAGCAGCACAACTGTTTTCAACACTGATAATAATAAATGTTTCCAAATCAGCATATTAGAATGATTTCTGAAGGATCAT
>NW_015508211.1:3213-3741 GCF_001515645.1 Sinocyclocheilus grahami | reverse complement strand
TGACACTTGATGTTTACTACACTAGCAACAAAGAATCTGACAAAAAACAAAACAAAACTAGCACTACAATTACTCTTTCCCAAATGTTTTGTCAGTTAACATCACTTTATCCCCAAATGCATCCCTGAAAAGGACAATTTAAAGTATAAAACAGTATAATCCCTCTAAAATATTCTCAGTTATACCATATTTGTCTATCATCTGTCAAGTTGTCTTCCTTTGAGAACATTAGACAGTATTATATCTAAGCCCCCATGCAGAGATCCTTCCTCTCCCTTACACTCACCTGTGTGTTCTCTATGCTGTGTCCTGGCAGGTCTGTGGGCTGCAGGGGGCCAGCGCTGACTGACAGAGGTCCTGCCGTGAAAGGCGGCGAGCTCCTCATGGGCCTCAGCATGCAGCCCCTTTCCCAGGCCCGCCTTGAGGCCTCCGGCCGCTCTGCAGGAGGGTCCCGCTCCGCTCTCAGACCTCATCCACAGACCTGTGGGGCAGGTGAGTCTGAACCATGCCAAGACCCAACCTTTAATT
>NW_015508211.1:2221-3203 GCF_001515645.1 Sinocyclocheilus grahami | reverse complement strand
ACAGTTTAAAGATAGAAAGGAGTTATTTTTAAAGAGTTATAATATTTCACAATATTACTGGTTTACAGTATTTTGTAATAATTAAATGCAGTAATAATTAAATGCAACCTTGAGCATAAAAAAAAAATCTTACAGACCCCAAACTTTTGAACAGCAGTGTATATATTTGAGTGTAAAGATGATCTGCAATCATCTGTAACATTAATGAATACCATTCCTAACACATTTGCCTATTGTTAGGAAAATGATACCCAGTGCAGTACAACTAATTTGTTCATTCTCTTTCTCCTTTCAGTGTTTATAAATGGCTCCTATTGTGTGATGACTAATAGTCCAGGTAGTGGCATCCAGCTGAGTTCTAACAGTTCGTCTGCACTCTTCCCCAGGCTTAGGTGGGTTCTGCTTTGACTTGTGATTAGCCTTACTCACAACACACATCCACCCATAATGTGTATATAGACGCACATGCACTCAAGTTGTGAGCCTCTGTTTCTTTAGACTATTTATAGACAATCCTTGAACAAAATCATGCTTAGAAAAGGTTTTGTTGATAATCATAAACCTATTCATGGCAGTGTGGCACATTATAAGTCATGCTGAATGCCAACAGAGTTTTTTTTTTCATATTTGATCTCTTGGAAAATTCTGTTATTTTGTAACTTCTAATAAAGGAATCACAGTCATGGAAACACACTCCTACCCCCTGCCAGGATTTATGGAATTTTTACAAGAGGTGTATCACACTCTCATAACAAGCCCTGCAGTGAAGCTAGCTTTAGACACAGCTATGGAGTTTAAATTAATAAACACTTTCGCAGTTCAGGCTGATTTCCAAGACAACATCAAATGGTTAAAGGACCGCTAACTGATTAAATGCTACATGCACTGCTACTTTACACATGACTGCATGGAAAATACACTTCAAACAAGCTACTGTACACATTTAGCAGCATTATTATTACTTTATCAAAGTGTGATATTT
>NW_015508211.1:0-1181 GCF_001515645.1 Sinocyclocheilus grahami | reverse complement strand
ATGTTATGTAATGGTTTAGTAAAAGTTATTTTAAAAAAGCACCCTCGAAAGATGTGTGTTGGTTGGAATTTACATTATTATTTTTATCTCACGATTAGCTTCACTGTTAGTAATTATAGGGAATTATATGTAACCATAGGGGTGTTTCTTGAGCTCCATCTCATGTTTCAGTGGAAACTGAAGATCCATGTCGGATCTGGTTGTTGACAAAGTAGTTTTATTACTATGGTAGTTTTAAGTTTCTCCATAAGGTCCTTGATTGTAGGTTTGAATATTTTATTGGATTAAACAACTGGATGATTGAATTGCTCATTAACCGCGGTGGTCCACATTCCTTCTGAACACCTCTCTGGACACGGGACTGGGTGGTGCGTTTGTCTTCTGTAGAATCTTCTCAGACAGGGTTAGACATGGGACCTCTCTGGACACAGGACTGGGTGGTGCGTTTGTCTTCTGTAGAATCTTCTCAGACAGGGTTAGACATGGGCTGGGTCCTCTCAGCTCCACAGGGGGTTATGGTCTGGGCTAGCCTGGGCACACTATACTCAGCCCTGAAGTTATATGAGAGCCACGCCAAAAATACAGAGGCATTTTTTACAGAGACAGTCTGTTATTTGCTTCATTCCTTGAGAACTTCACTTCCCGCAGGAGAGCAGCATGAAATAAGATTTTTGCTGCAGGGTGTTAAAGTTGATGTTTAAGGACACTGATCAGTCTTCAATATTAGTTTCATGTAGGTGCAAGGTATGTTATGCTCTGGAAATCAAGCCATCATTGTTTGTCCTTCAGGTTTACTGCAACACCACAATTTCCACTATGACATGTTGCCTTTGTATTTTGGATCATAAACATTTTACCAGAAACCAATTATGTTACAACATACAGTATACATGTATATATTTATTATTTAAGTTGTGCTTAGTATTATTAACTTGTGCTAAGTATTATTAACTTGTTTATGAATGACATGTGCATGTTTAATAATATTTAAATACCACTTGACTGTAAATGATAAATTACCGCTTCCCAATTGCAGCCAATTGTATAAACCACGCATATGAAGCATATCAATATATTAAACTTTTATTCCGGTATGTAAATTTGAGTCTGTGTCTGTACTCAACATAAATCTATTTTGGAATGACCTGCCCAACTCAATCCAAGCAGCTGAGTCCTTAGCC
>NW_015508210.1:25384-27350 GCF_001515645.1 Sinocyclocheilus grahami | reverse complement strand
CTTTGCGCTGTGGATCACTGGATCGGCTTTCACCGTGGACAAAGCAGAGTATAGCCCCGGGTCGTCACATGTTGTTGCCGCAAGCCCGCCGGCCACTCCTTCGTCGAATCTGCCGGCCGCACCATTCTCTGCTCACTCAAGCCAGCCCTTTGCTCACTCTAACCCTCCGGCTACCCCTTTAAGAATACTATCTCAACAGCCATTTATGAGCACTATTTAATTAATATGACATATTTAAGCTAAGCATTTAAAAATTAGCTGTGCACATTACAGTCTCCTTGCTCACAGTGTCTCAGACATTAATATTTTAGCTGAATCACTGTCAGGCCATCTGGGATTTCAGTATGGAGATAAAGGTTAGGGTTATAATTTTTCAGTATTGCATGCCATCGTGGGTGTATATTAGCACAGTTTGGTGTTTTCTTGGGGCGTCTGGCAGAGCGTAAGGACCCAGAAGCGGTAAAGCGTGATATCAGACGTAACAACATAGCAGATATTCTTAACCACTCCTATCCAACTGAATCTGCTGTGAGCAAGAGGTGGAGTGGAGGTGCACCACAATAAAGCCTCTCCCTTTATTCAATATTCTGTTTCACTTGGGTTAAGGCTAGAAGGGATACATATGGCACTACTGGGCATGCGCACAATAATACAGTGTAATTTTTGTCACACTAGACAACAATAATTCATATTTTTTGCATTATTATAAGGGGTAGGTGTAGACGTTAATAAAAAACAATCTTATAGGTAGATAACTGAATTTCATTGTTATTTTCCTGTCGGAGCTATATCCCTTCTAGCCACAACATTTCACTTGGAAATACATCACAAGACTGAAGTCAGTTGCAACTTCAGATTCACTGGTACTTTTGATAATGATATTTTTTAAGGTATTGAAGTGAGAAATTCCTGTATCATGACCACAAATTTACGTACTTTGTCAATAAGATAAAAGTGGGTTTTGTTCAAAGTAGCTATTATCCACATAGATCTTTGATATGAATTAATATTTTTTTGGTAATTCATTAAATATTGCCGGCTAAATAGTAACTAGTACTCTGAGTAGTTTTTGAGAAGAGTACTTTGTACTTTTACTTAGGTACTGTTTTGACACCAGTACTTTTACTTGTAATTGAGTATTATTTCAGCAATGTAACAGTATTTGTACTTAAGTACACATTTTCAGTACTCTTTCCACCACTGGTAGATAGTGAAGTCACATGTGAACATTTACAGGCATTTTGGGTGAGCTGCAAAGGTTTGATTATATACACCTGGATACGAACAAAAGTGAGTTTCAGTAAAAGTCAAAAGCAGATGTGTAGACCTTAGTCAGGGTAGCGCCATATTTAGTTTTTGACAGGAATGAAAACGAGGCTGTGAGGGATTGAAGTACAGTGTGTTCATTGGTTTGCTCTGTTGCTTACGGTCAGTATGTTAACATGCCGACTGTTCAGCTACCGAAATGTTTTGCTAAAGAAACTTTCAGTCGAAATCTCAGTTGGATAGTTGTGAGTGTGAATATACATGAAAATGATGCATGCCATTAAAAAGATTGTAAATTTATCCCTCAAAGCATTGTTTTCATTTGTGTTAAGTTTAAAGGGGTCATATGATGCAATTTAAATTTTTCCTTTCTCTTTGGAGTGTTACAAGCTCTTGGTGCATAAAGAAGATCTGTAAAGTTGCAAAGACTAAAGTCTCAAATCCAAAGAGATATTCTTTATAAAAGTTAAGAGTTAACCACACTTACCTAAAACGGCTCGTTCTAACACGCCCCCACAAAGCTACCTCACTATGTGGGAAGATTTGCATAACGCCGCCCAAATGTTCACGCAAAGAAAGAAGGCGTAACTTTTATTCTCACTGTAGTATTGTTGCCGCTGCCGCCATGTCGTGAAGACGCTGTGTGCTTCGTTGTGAAAGCGAAACTACTTTGTTTGGTCTTCCAAAAGAGGACGATATC
>NW_015508210.1:19279-24641 GCF_001515645.1 Sinocyclocheilus grahami | reverse complement strand
CGATGCAATGCAACGCAACGCGTAAAAAGACAGTATAAGTCATTATAATCCGTAATTATGTCCCCACTGGATGCAACAAATGCCTAGTTTGTAATGGGTTTTAATGTTTTTGTCTCGTCGCTCCGGCCGGACAGGGCATCAACAGTATGGTAAGGGGCGTAACATTTCCATCTCACGCTTGAGGTATTCGGCCAATCACAACGCACTAGATAGCTAGCCAATCACAGCACAACTCGCACACGATGAGCTTTGTAAAGATCGACGCGTTTCAAAAAGGCGGGGCATAGAGGAGAAACAGTAATGTACAGTATGTGGAAAATAATGTGTTTTTTTTACTTTAAACCGCATAAACACATTTCATTACACCAAATACACCAAATAATGTTCTTTTTAGCAGCATCATATGACCCCTTTAATATGGTTACTAACCTGAGATGAGTTCAATGAGTTGCAAGTCCCATTAAACTCTATTGGTAATGACATAACTTGTGACCATAGATGCTTTTGGGAAATGTACCTCTGACCAAGGTCTATAGTGCCAGGATATGGGTAGCGATTTTGTTAAGGGTCCCCACACATCAGAGTGATCTACATTGGGGAATACTGGGAATCCACTGATTTAAATTGGGATATTGTACAACTCACCCGGAAATATGACTTGTTTTAATATTTAACACCTCCCAGTGATAAATAACATAACCGTTTCTGTCTGTTTTCCAGTGTGAGGCCTCCAGTGGTGACAAACCAATAGATGAGTATTTACAAAGGAAGCTGGGCCAGGAACCCAAAGAAGAGAGCTATTGAACAACTATTGTTTTAAAGCACATTCAAAATAATTAATGCAAACACAGTTAATTATGTACACCTAATGACCACTTAGTAAATTGACATGTACATGTAACATATGAAACAAGAGTGCAACATGGGTATAAAAAGTGCATTCTGAAAGTTTCTTTAGAGCAATGTAATTCACAAAATACATTTCATACTGTGCAGCTGGGAAAAATTTCACAAGAACACATGAAATAGATGGTTGTGCCACTCTTTGTCACTGTTGTCTTTCTGCACACTTATTGCAAATAATGATATTTTGTTCAGTTTTGCTTAAAAAGAAACCATCTACATGTTACCGTTTCTGTTGCAGTTCTGGCACACCCGTCCCAACATACTGTACTATACACCACATACATTTGACATCATATGTTTTGCAATGCAGCGGTAGGGATACACAATGGGTTACACAGTGCAGTACTTTGCCATCACGAAAGTTGAATTACTACTGAGAAAACAATATAAATTTAAAAAAAAATTTAAGTGACTCTGCCTTTATTTTTTCTGTTAAACTGATGTGTCATTTGTTCAGAGACTGGTATTCGCAAACATAATGAAAATATTGTTAGATATTTTACATTGGAATGTCCTTGCGAATGTTTTATATAGGTCTCTCTTAGAGGACACTGAGAGACAGTAGCAGAACACAGATATGCAATATACATGGCAAACATTAATTACCCTAATAGTGAAACATTACACAAATAAACCAAACATGGAACTGACAGTAGGGTAATAGGTATAGAACAAGTATCACTGAATATCATAGGGTGAAACAACGAGAAACCTATGTACAGATCAAATGTCCACTCCTTGTTTTTTCTCCATTGTTGTTTAATTGTAACTTTATATATACTTTATATATATATAAGTTGTATGTATAGATACTTATCTCTGTTGTCTGACTTCCTGATGCAGGCCTGTTTGGGCTGATACCCATTGGTGCTATTTAATATGTAGTGCTGCAATAAAGTGTTTTTTTCTTTTTAATATATAATTTAATTTATTGAATTTTTTATTATCATACTACACATTATAAAAAACAACAGCAACATAGTCTAGAACAGTGGTTCCCAACCCTGGTCCTGGAGGCACCCCAACACTGCATGTTTTGCATGTCTCCTTAATCAAACACACCTGATTCAGGTCATCGGCTCATTAGTAGAGACTCCAAGACCTGAAATTGGTGTTTCAGAGACATCTGTAGAGGACATCTGGACTTTAAAAAGTCCTGTTTTTAAAAAAATAAAAAGGCATTAATAGACATGAAAAGGCAAAAAGAGTGGGATTTTTGTTTTGACCAGAAATCAATTTTAATTTTTTTATACCAAACTTTATATAAAGATGATTCTCAACTATGTTATGGAAGATATTTAAAAAAAAAACATTTTTCTTCATGCAAAATGTGTGTAAAATGGCCATAAACGAGTGTTTCTATTATATACAATGTATCTATAAACTGTATCTAATTTGCATTTTAATGTGTTTTTGGGGCAACATAGAATGAACAAATAAGTGCAATAATGGGAGCAATAATTAGCAAGATTTTCATAATAATATCTAATATTTAATAGGAATATTGATACATAATTTTTTCTCTATTCATTTGTTGTGTCTCCCAAAATGTGTAATAAACATGCTTTCTAAGTCCTGGTGTCCTCTACAGTGGACATGTATGAAATTGATGTCCTGTTTCATAACAGACATCAAAGCTCATATTTTGATTTGAAACCCCATAACATTTTCCTGAGATGTTGATTTATGACAAACAATTTGTCAGATTTAAATGATAATTACAAAATATTATCATATTTCCATAAGGGTGTTACATTTGATCACTAAATGAATGTCAGCCATTTTTAAAGACCAAAGAGAGGGAGTGGTCATGGTGAAACATCCAATCATTTGGTATCTCTGAAAAGCCCTGAGTGTGCTCTGTACAGGACATCCAGACTTAAAACTGTGAAATGTAATGTCTCAGAGAAATCACTCAAACATAATGTCCTCTACAGAGGACAAAACTCCATAGCTGGTAGTCAGGAGGATATAGGCATATTACATTGTGTTTAACAGTGTTGTTCAATAAAACCATGTACAAACCCAATTCCAAAAAAGTTGGGACACTGTACAAATTGTGAGTAAAAAAGGAATGGAATAATTTACAAATCTCATAAACTTATATTTTATTCACAATAGAATATAGATAACATATCAAATGTTGAAAGTGAGACATTTTGAAATGTCATGCCAAATATTGGCTCATTTTGGATTTCATGAGAGCTACACATTCCAAAAAAGTTGGGACAGGTAGAAATAAGAGGCCGGAAAAGTTAAATGTACATATAAGGAACAGCTGGAGGACCAATTTGCAACTTATTAGGTCAATTGGCAACATGATTGGGTATAAAAAGAGCCTCTCAGAGTGGCAGTGTCTCTCAGAAGTCAAGATGGGCAGAGGATCACCAATTCCCCCAATGCTGCGGCGAAAAATAGTGGAGCAATATCAGAAAGGAGTTTCTCAGAGAAAAATTGCAAAGAGTTTAAAGTTATCATCATCTACAGTGCATAATATCATCCAAAGATTCAGAGAATCTGGAACAATCTCTGTGCGTAAGGGTCAAGGCCGGAAAACCATACTGGATGCCCGTGATCTTCGGGCCCTTAGACGGCACTGCATCACATACAGGAATGCTACTGTAATGGAAATCACAACATGGGCTCAGGAATACTTCCAGAAAACATCGTCGGTGAACACAATCCACCGTGCCATTCGCAGTTGCCAGCTAAAACTCTATAGGTCAAAAAACAAGCCATATCTAAACATGATCCAGAAGCGCAGGCGTTTGTTCTGGGCCAAGGCTCATTTAAAATGGACTGTGGCAAAGTGGAAAACTGTTCTGTGGTCAGACGAATCAAAATTTGAAGTTCTTTTTGGAAAACTGGGACGCCATGTCATCCGGACTAAAGAGGACAAGGACAACCCAAGTTGTTATCAGCGCTCAGTTCAGAAGCCTGCATCTCTGATGGTATGGGGTTGCATGAGTGCATGTGGCATGGGCAGCTTACACATCTGGAAAGGCACCATCAATGCTGAAAGGTATATCCAAGTTCTAGAACAACATATGCTCCCATCCAGACATCGTCTCTTTCAGGGAAGACCTTGCATTTTCCAACATGACAATGCCAGACCACATACTGCATCAATTACAACATCATGGCTGCGTAGAAGGATCCGGGTACTGAAATGGCCAGCCTGCAGTCCAGATCTTTCACCCATAGAAAACATTTGGCGCATCATAAAGAGGAAGATGCGACAAAGAAGACCTAAGACAGTTGAGCAACTAGAAGCCTGTATTAGACAAGAATGGGACAACATTCCTATTCCTAAACTTGAGCAACTTGTCTCCTCAGTCCCCAGACGTTTGCAGACTGTTATAAAAAGAAGAGGGGATGCCACACAGTGGTAAACATGGCCTTGTCCCAACTTTTTTGAGATGTGTTGATGCCATGAAATTTAAAATCAACTTATTTTTCCCTTAAAATGATACATTTTCTCAGTTTAAACATTTGATATGTCATCTATGTTGTATTCTGAATAAAATATTGAAATTTGAAACTTCCACATCATTGCATTCTGTTTTTATTCACAATTTGTACAGTGTCCCAACTTTTTTGGAATCGGGTTTGTACTTGGTTTTGATACTTTATTTGAGGCCAATTATTATTGCCTCATTGTTACTTTATATATAAATATAGTCATATTAGAGCCTGTTTTTCACTTAGTTCTATTTGTATTACTAAAAAATATCAGATTATTCACTTGTCAAAATAATCAGATTACTTGATTAGCAAAATAATCATTAGTTAAGCACTAGATTAGTTAAAACATTTCAAAATACAACTGCATTGTTTTACTTTTTGTGATTAAAAGACAAATATTTTGTCATTTTAAAATTTCATAAAGTATTAAAACATCGTCTCGTTCTAGTGAACCAAGTATCTGCATTTTGTCTCACCTTGTGAGCTAAGTGTATCGTCACACCCCTAGTGTCTACGAGCGTGATAAAGCTCATAATTATCCAGCGCGGGTATAAAAGGAGAGCGCGTGCAAACGCACATCAGCTTTTCGCTTCGGAGCCGAGCCTTCTCAGGACGAATCTCTGCGAGTGTTTGGAAGAAACAGCTGGCGTTGGTGTTACGGCGCGTCAGCGGGGGTTGCCATTCAGTGCTGCTCATCTTCGGCGTGCTGCAGCTGCCATTCTGCGGTCTCGCCGTGACCTCCCCGGGCGCTTCAGCGCTCTCTCTAAAAGAGTGTTTCTTTTTTTCCTGAAAGAGCAAATGTCTAAAAGAGCTCCACGAGCAGCGCTCATGGATGAGTCATGTTCTCAGTGCGGGAACATGACCATCGCGACGTTCGGTCTAGATACCTCCTCATTAAAGGGGGGGGTATCCCCCTTGCCATGCCCCGCTCTAGCTCTTCCGGTTCTCGGAGGGCTACTTCGGTTCATGGTCAGGGAGACCTGAGGGTTAC
>NW_015508210.1:16807-18498 GCF_001515645.1 Sinocyclocheilus grahami | reverse complement strand
TAGGTTACTTGTGTAACCTCGTTCCCCTGAAGGAGGGAATAGAGACTTACGTTCCGTCGCCACGGTTGCTGTACCACCGCTGTACGGCCGGGGCACGTAGTCTCAGCTCAACAGCGCAAAACTGATGTGCGTTTGCACGCGCTCTCCTTTTATAACCGTGCTGCGGGGTGGGGAGCGCGTGGCGAAACACGCACGCCAACTATCATTGGCTTGTTTAGTTAACACTCGAAGGTGATTGGGCTCTCGGGCGAGATCCCAATTCGTCAGTCACGACTGACGTAACGTCTCCGTTCCCTCCTTCAGGGAACGAGGGTTACACAAGTAACCTAGACGTTTTCTGTAGTAAACTGTCTCTGTACAACCTGTTTGCACATTCTTCTCTTGTACATTTCTGCTCATCTAAATATTTATTAAGCCTACAGTATAATGTCCTGCGCATTTTATTTTATTCTTATTTTTTATCTTACTTTTTCCATACCTATATTTATATGTAATTTTCTTGTGTTTGTATTCTTTAATAATTGCACTGTCCATGGAGCGGACCTGACTTACATTTCACTGCTGGTCATATATTCCCTATATAACCATGTATGTGATAAATAAAGATCTTGAATCTTGAATCTTGTATATTTCCTATTTTATATTAATTTTCTAGTATTTAATTTACCATAATTTCTTTTTAAAAAAACAATTTCAGAAATTTCATGTTTTAGATTGTAGGTCATCTTGGTCATGTCAAGGACAAAGCTAACCAGCAAAACTTTATATCAAAAGCATCCTAAATGTTGCATGTGTTTGCACCATATTGTAGTGAGTAAACTTTCTTGGTATTGCTGTTTCAAATATCCCTCCATAATCTGTAGTCTGAGCCTGTCAAGGGCTAATGGCAATGGCAGATACGTTACTAGTTCATTTCAAAGTTCCATATGGCGCCGACGCTGATGGCTGCCTCCGTGGCGTGCTCCGCAGTTGTTTTTATGTTTTTGTTAGTTTGTCCTGTCTTTAGTTATATCCCTGCAATCAGTTTCACCAGAGACAAATTGCTGGACATTCGGCAGTACACACCACCCGATATTTCACCGGTTTTCGACTATTCTGATGTTTTGCTGGACATAGTAGTCAGGGGAGCTGCGGCGCTGATCAAGCGCTTCAGGATGCGCAGACGGGGGAAGCGAGCCAGCACGCTCGTGAAGCTCAGACAGCGCGGATTCAGAACGCCGTTGCCTAGCATCCATCTGGCGAACCTCCGCTCTCTACCCAACAAAACGGACGAGCTCCTTCTGCTCTCCCGGACAAATGAGGATTTTTCAAACTCTGCTGCTCTGTGTTTCACGGAAACCTGGCTGAAAGACGCCATTCCGGACAGCGCATTGAGTCTGCCGGGCTTTCAGCTGTTTAGAGCAGATCGCGACGCTGAATCAACGGAGAAATCGCGCGGCAGCGGGACATGCTTTTACATCAATGAGAGGTGGTGTACAGATGTAACTGTGTTAAAGAAGATGTGCTGTTCAGATCTAAAAGTGCTCTTCATTAACTGTAAGCCGTTCTATTCGCCACGGGAGTTTTGCTCATTCATTCTCGTCAGTGTGTACATTCCTCCGCAAGCACACGTGAGCTCCGCTTTACAGAAACTCGCTGATCAGATCACAGACACAGAACAACAACACCCGGACTCTGTTTTAATCATTCTC
>NW_015508210.1:6653-15362 GCF_001515645.1 Sinocyclocheilus grahami | reverse complement strand
ATTTTATTTTATTCTTATTTTTTATCTTACTTTTTCCATACCTATATTTATATGTAATTTTCTTGTGTTTGTATTCTTTAATAATTGCACTGTCCATGGAGCGGACCTGACTTACATTTCACTGCTGGTCATATATTCCCTATATAACCATGTATGTGATAAATAAAGATCTTGAATCTTGAATCTTGTATATTTCCTATTTTATATTAATTTTCTAGTATTTAATTTACCATAATTTCTTTTTAAAAAAACAATTTCAGAAATTTCATGTTTTAGATTGTAGGTCATCTTGGTCATGTCAAGGACAAAGCTAACCAGCAAAACTTTATTTTTTATTATCTGTGTTTTTTTGTTCTGTCACTGTCATTCTGTTACACTGTGGAAGCTTCTGTCACGAAAACAAATTCCTCGTATGTGTAAACATACCTGGCAATAAAGCTCATTCTGATTCTGATTCTGATTCAAAGAAAATCATTTTCTTTTTTTGTTTGCCAAATAACCCTGTGCATGTGTCCGCCCCTGGAAAAAAGTTCAGGCTCAGGATTTTTTTTTGCTTTAACCCCTGAGGATGATTACTGGGAAAAAGGCACCCAATCAAGAAAGTTCAAGAAACATGTGGTTTCATTTGAGTCATAATATTCTAATGAACCGTACGAGACACAATGAATCAGGTGAGGAACATTCATACAGTTTAACCAGCATATGATCATTTAATTCATATTACAGTTTTCCCAAGTTCTTTACACACTAAAATTGGAACTTGAAAAACAATCACTAAAATCAGAAGCTCATGTACCAAACCTCTAAACCAAGTTTGCACAGTTCCTATACTTTACGCTCAGTTTTTTTAAATTCTATATCACACTTTTTTGCTAAACACTACACTCCATTCTCTACATTAGGCACAATGTTCAAAATTAAAATATCTTGAGAAACGTAACCTTTGGAGCACCCTAAAATCCCTTTGAAAAGCAACACCAAGACAATGCCAAGCTCTTTACACCAATTGGTGACTCCCAATCCTGTTGGATATGGAAAGTGTTACACACAAAACAAAAAATTACACTGTCAATGACACTATTTTTGACACTCTATTGTTGCAATCTTTTACAAACAGCTATGGTGCAACACTGTAAAAGACATAAAAGCAAAAGGTATAAACAATAAAGCCACTGATGGGATTTTCATAGTAGTGTTGGGGTTATCATTTTGTTGTTAGTTATTAGACAGATGTATTTATATGACACGTGTGTGACATTAGACCAGAAATGGAAAGAGTTAAAACAGTTTTGAATGCAGAGTTTGCGTTTGCTTGAGATCTGTAGTTCTGCATTTTGTGTTTGTGGCTTTGTACTTTGTGTAAACGATAAGGAAACACTGTCCACTCATAAACATGCCAATTTGTGTTTGTTTCAGATCTTCACGTTCTTCAGAGGAGAATTAGTTGTGAAATTGACAAACAGGGAAGTTTTCCAAAGGCATTTATGAGTTCATTTATGATGGAGAGTACTTTCTCTTTTGATATTAAAGAGTCTCAGTCAGTGGGTCACCTCAGTTGATGCAGCTCTACCAATTAAGAGGAAATGGGATAGTGTGCCGATCCTAAACCAGTACACCAAAGCCTACCTGGAGAAAGAGTTGTGGACTGGCTCAAGATATTCAGAGAATTTGCAAACAAGGAGCTCAGAAATGGCTGTGAGTAAATGTGTTGGTTTAATGCTCTGCCACTGTCATTGTCACTGTCAGATAATTATTAGTGATTGATATATTAGTGACAGATCCAAGCTGAAACTCATCTGTATGGCCACCAGCTTCTTCAAAGACGTGACACTGATTATTAAGAAATATTGCACATCTCTGCCTGAATATGAGGATGAATCCACAGGAATCAGACCAAACCATGAGGTGACCTTCCAGCTGAAGAAGAGTGTGGAGATCCAGGAGAATGACAAAGCAGAATATAGTTATTTTGTGACTCACAGTTCCCATTGAACCAATTATTACCTGGGGTAGGTTACTGGGGCTTAAGCCCTAAAAGTTTTTTTGTTCCTATGTCTCTCTAGTTTTCATTTTCTAGATCATTTTTGCCTGCTATCTGCTCTTAATGTTGCACATAAAATCTACTGCAAGTTGTAATTTATTTTGTGATAAAGATGATAAAAAGTGCTTTTGTAAATGATTGTGGAACCTCTGGTTATGCAGACAACACTGAGGAAACTAGATGATTTATTGGCTTTTAGGTCAAAAGTTTTGCATTTTGAAGGAAACTTTAAGGTTTGTAGATTGTGACCATTATTGGGGCCTTTTACTGTATCTCTAGTTTACTTAATAAAAATGATACTTTGCAGAAATAACATATATTCAAATATCCAACTACCCAATGACACAATTAATGCAATTACATGTAGATACATTTCCTCTCTTTTTTTGCTTGTGAAATCCTTAAATAATTAAAGCTGTATTTGTCTTTGTGCATCTCTATAGATGACCCCTACTATGACCACCTGACAGAGAGTTTCCCGGGTTTGATTGTAGCAATGATTGGAGGTTTACTTGTGCTGGCGGTCATTGCTTTAGTAGTTTATATCTTAAAAAAAGAGAGATTATTGGTGAGTAGTGACTGTTTGGTTGAGTGAGTGAATGAATAAATAAATGTACAATTCACCCAAAAAAGAAAATTCTGTCATTGCACTCACCCTGAGAGGTCTTCTTTGGAGTTCCACTGGAAACAAATACAGGTCTGATGACAAAATTTTGATTTTGTGGATATAGATGTTACTAAATAACAAAATAAAATTGAAAACATGTTTTTGAAAGATTACAGTGCGTTGAATTGGTTAGGGTTGCACGATTAATGGAAATAAAACCGAAATCGCAATATGGCTTAAGGATATCCTCAATTAAAACTACTTTTGCATTTTTCTAGATTCTCACCCTGTCTGCCTACCAGAGAGTGCCACAGGTTTGATTGCAGTAGTGATTGGAGGTGTGTTTGTGCTGGTAGTTGTTCATTTAGTGGTTTGCATCTTAAAGAAGACAGGGATTATTGGTGAGTAGTGACAGATTATGATGATCCACACATTCCAGTTTTCAGTTTTGTGATGTAAAGGAATAATTCACAGTGGGGGTCTTTGATTTGAGTCCCAGCTGAGCCTTTCTCTGTGATGACTGCATGTTCTCTGTGTTTTGGCATGATTTTTTGGATAACTGCTATTTACATTAAAATAAAAATAGAGTGCAAAGAGTATTCAAAAATGGTTATATCGGTCACATCCTTTAGCTTACAAAAGAACAAACTCACAAGAACCTGAACATCAGAATGCTACAATTCCTCCACAAGAAGGTACCAGTAATCCTAATATATAATCAGTCAGATATCTACAGAATTCACTGGTATGATTTAGCTATTGTTTTGGCATTTACTTGGCAAATTTCAATTTTAAGAGTTAACTCTCCCACAGAAGGAGAGGTTTTCTGGGAAACCATCAGAATGCAGTGTGAGTAGCTTTATGGAGGAAGTGAGCCACCGGCTAACTGTATTTTAAATATCTGTGCAAATGGAAACAGTGCAAGGTGACATTTAGGACATGAAGATGTCACAGATGCACTTTAAAGCACATATGTTTTGATGTTTTTATACCAAGTACTCAAAGGAAAATATTTTTTATATGAAGAGAGCTAGTTTTCCAGACTTACAGTACCTCTAAAGGGACAGACTGCAATCACTTACAGTGTTTTTAATATTTTAAATCTGAGTGCCAATAATAATAATAAAAAAGAGAACATACTTGAGAAATGACCTCATATGCTAATAAGTATCCTGTATGCTCAATGTGAAATATTGTTTCTGTATTTTTTTTCTTTTCTGATGTCAGTCTGTTATTGGTGTGGGATCTATTTATTCTTAAATGTTGCTTCTTTGTACTGTTTAACTGTTTTTGTCATATCCAGCTGTGACAGAGGTTTGCAACGAGTTGACTGTATTATAAACAGTTTCATTTTCTACAATGTCGCCACTTTAAAAACATACAAATTATGACTGTGATGATCTCAGGTGCTGATTATGTGCTTTATTTAATGTTAAAAGCATTTAATGTGAGTTTGAATATCATTTTGTGTGACCTTTATAGCCGTACTGAAACCGAAAAATTATTTTACCTCAAACTATGAACTCTATGGGAACAAACAAGTGTTTGTATCAAAGATTCTACAATATGATATCAATGTCTGCTATTCTATAAATGAAATGTTCCTGTATGAGTTTTGCACTTGACAGATGAACAGGCTACACACTACCCACCTACAGTATGTCTTATTTGTAAACATTTTGAGAACAAATAAAAACAACTAGCTATCAAACTCTACTACTTGGCAAAATCATAAATTGATAATTGTTGTTTTTAAATGTAATAAACCACTCTAGGCTGTGTGGCGATGGACATTTATTCATCTGTTTCAATCAACTTTTCTATTCATAAGGATAATGTAAATAATGACTTAATAATTGTAAAATAGTATGCAGTGAAAATGTTTAGGAGGAAGATTACATTGAGTCTAGCAATTTAGTCATTCGCCGCACCAACAAAGCCTGAAGTTGCTCTGTTTTTAATTGTTCATGTTGCATCTGGGAAGTCCTAATGGTTAAAGAGTTGGACTTGTTACCCAAAGGTTGCGGGTTCGAGACTCGTACTGGCAGGGATTGTAGGTGGAGGGAGTGAATGTACAGCGCTCTCTCCCACCTTCAATACCACGACTGAGGGGCCCTTGAGCTGCTCAAGGCCCAACTGCTCCTCGGGCGCCGCAGCAATGGCTGCCCACTGCTCCGGGTGTGTGTTCACTGCTGTGTGTGTGCACTAAGGATGGGTTAAACGCAGAGCACTAATTCCTAGTATGGGTAACCATACTTGGCCACATGTCACGTCACTTCACTTCATCTTATTGTTTTGTCAGTCCTTTCAGACATATTTGCACTACATTATATTGCATATATTATTTCACATTACACTGGCTCGTTCACCAGTAGTGGTATGAAACATTTTATGTTAACCTGCAAATACAATTAGCTTTCCTGCTGTTAGCAGGACGCTACAGTGTTTCCACTCTGACAAGCACGGCCACGTCCAACATGTCCACGTCCAAGGCATGGTATGCTACATGTGCACACCAGGACGCAGGACTGACCACGCAATACATGGTCCTCCTGACAGCAGATGGACTCTGACACAGTGGGCATCTGCTAGCTGGGATGTGATAATATGCCTTCCCACTACAGATATACCTTTTAAGAGGCTTGGTCTAACATAAATATTCATAAGCTGAGTACAAAACAAACAAACAAAAAGGTAAGGGGAAGTGGGACAGCCGTGTCTGACACCACGTTTTAAATAAAACCTAGAAAATGAACCTCCTTTAAGTTTAACAGAACAACATGTTCGCAATCGTATACATTGTTTGCATAGATTTAGAGAAGAAATCTCCAAACCCCACTGTGTCGAAGGCCTTATAAAAATCTAAGACCTGTTGGTTCAGTCTTGCGTCACTTCCGCCCAGAGGCGGATGACGTCACTGATTAAGACGTCATTCTGCTGTCGATGAAGCAACGACGTCAACAAGAGTAACACACATAGCTTTTTAATAATGGCCCCGGGTTTCGACAAAATCTTTGTGCTGCTTTGTGTTTTTCGTATTTTTTGGACTCCAATACAAGCAGGTAAATGATTAACTTGTAGTTCAGCAGAGAATGAAAGTGAAAGTAACTCGTTTACTGGTCTTAAACGACGTGGAAGCGACATCATTGAAATGTGATTACAAATCGTATATAATAAAGTATGTTTATATAGGTGTATATCTATACAACTAACTATTTTACTACATTATTTATTTACATGTTAATTATTTTATTAGTAATTAATTACAGTTGAATCAGGATTAAGTTTTAGCAGTCTCGAATGAATTTACATAAAGACTTAGCTGATCTAGAATCTGATCTTGTCTGATATCATTAGGATTGCCTAGTAATGTCTCTCAGAGAACAGGTCTGGATTCATATATTGAGATTCTGTCTATTTGCTTCTTTCTGTATCTGAAATGTTTTGAGACTCTTCTTCAGAAGCATGCAACTTTTACATTTACACCTCAGTGTAATTTTTTTGCTCACATTTTATTGCTTTTCGCTGCAGAGAAACACTCGCTGTATTACATTTACACAGCTTTGTCCAAACCTGTCGATCTGCCGGGCATCTATCAGTTCACTGCTATGGCTCAGCTAGATGACATACAGATCGACTATTACAATAGCAGAGAACAGAGGAAGATTCCCAAACAGACCTGGATGAAGGAGAAACTATATGAGGATTACTGGGAAGAAGGCACCCAGTCAAGAAAGAGCAAAGAACATTGGTTTAATGTGAATATCGACATTCTGATGAAACGCATGAGACACAGTGAATCAGGTGAGGAACATTCATACAGATTGACCTGCATGTACGTCATTTGAATTATAATATTATCATTTTACAAATATTTTTTCTTCTCATTTCAGATCTTCATGTTTTTCAGATGAGAACTGGTTGTGAAGTTGAGCGATGGGGAAGTGAAGAGAAGTTTTCCAAAGGCGTTTATGAGTACGGCTATGATGGAGAAAACTTTCTGTCGTTTGATGATAGTGGGTCGCTCCAGTTCACGCAGCTCTACCAACCAAGAGTAAATATCCCCTTCCTAAACCAATACACCAAAGGCTACCTGGGAAAAAATTGTGTGGACTGGCTCAAGAAATTCACAGAATATGGAGAAAATGAGCTCAGAAATGGCTGTGAGTAAACGTGTTAGTATTTGTTTGATGATTTGTAGCTGTTTTAGAGATAGAACTGTTTAATGAACTGATTCCTGTGTTTTCAGCTCCTCCAGATGTTCATATGTTTGCAAAAAGGTCTACCAGCGACAAAATCAAGCTGACCTGTATGGTCACCAGTTTCTACCCCAAAGACACAGTGTTGTTCATTAGGAAATATCGCACATCTCTGCCTGAAGATGAGACTGAATCCACAGGAATCAGACCAAACCAAGATGGCGCCTTCCAGCTGTGTAAGAGTGTGGAGATCCAGGAGAATGAAAAAGCAAATTATGATTGTTTTGTTGCTCACAGAACCCTCAAAGAACCAATTATCACCAAATGGGGTAATTAAAGCAGAGACACATACAGACAGAAACATCACTTGATACCGGAATAAAAATAAATTATAAATAGTGTTTATAAATAAATTAACTTTTTTGCTTGTGACATCCTTAATTAATTACAACTATTTTTATCTCTTTGCATTTATACAGATGGAAATTGCCAGGACTGCCCACCAGAGATTGACCTAGCTATGATTGCAGCAGTGACTGGAGCTGTGCTTGTGCTCTTGATAACAGTCGCTGGTGTAGTGGTTTGCATCTTAAAGAAGAAAGGGATTATTGGTGAGTATAGTGACTGATGGTGATCCACAAGTTCTTGATTTCGGTTTTGTATGCTAGGACGGACTCCAGCATTCTCATGACTCTACATAGGACAAGCAACGAATGAATGAACCTAAAAAGAAAATTCTGCCATAATTTACTCACCCTCCTGTCATTCCAAACCCTTTCAAAACTTAATTCAAACATTGGTTAGTCATCCAAACACAAGTTAAGATATATATATATTTATTTATTTATATATATATATATATAATTTTTTTTTTTTTATGAAACCTTCACTTTATATGATGAACTGATTTAAATTAAAGCTTTAATTCCCATTGGTTGACACATAAACATACTCATATGGTAAACAGAGAAGCTTGTGAGACATTTTAGAACAAACCTCATTGGTTCTCATCTGTGCACGTTGCATGAAAACCAACAAACAAACAAGCTTCCATGTTTACCATATGTGAAGCTCTCAGTGTATGTGTGTTTATATGTGAATAAAAGTCTAAAAATCAGTTAAAGTATACATCATATAAAGTCACCGTATCTCTTCACAAGACTTGAATTAAACCACTCAATCTTCAGTGGAGGGACTAAACTCTGAGGTTTCATTACAAAAATGTTAATTTGTGTTTGGAAGACTAAGCAAAGTCTTAGGCGTTTGTAACAGCATGAAATGAGAAAATAATGACAGAATTTAGATTTTTGTGTGAACTGTCCCTTTAGATCAGTGGTCAAGTCACCTATATTTCTGTAGCGATTTATTCAATACAATCCGTTTGAAAGCTGCTTCACAATATTAAACATGAAAATCACAGAATCTATGATGCAAACTTCAAATATGAGGCAAACCCAAAATCTGATGTAAAGCAGCTCTACGGAAGAGAATAACGTTGTTAGTAAACTCCTGTCAGTTACGACAAATATGGTGCACAAATGTCTCGGTGAAGGCCAGATGAACAGCAGTGACGTTCTCAACAGTGCTGACAAACACAAGAAACACTGTGCCATGAGCAATCACGTTAGAATGCTTTTACATGGACTTACACCGTGTCTACACCGGACGTGACAGTTGTCGTGTCGCGCCGTGCCGCAACAGCTAATGTCTGTCTACACTGGATGCGACAAAGCGACCGTTGAAAATATCATCACAAATACGTCATTAATAGAATGCGGCAGCAGTTTACTGTCAGGGATTTGACGTGGTGTGCCGCGCCGCATCCAGTGTAGACAGCATCACTGATTATAATGAGTTCTATC
>NW_015508210.1:0-6470 GCF_001515645.1 Sinocyclocheilus grahami | reverse complement strand
TGTTATATTGCAGCCATTTGCTAAAATCATTTAAGTTAATTTTTTTTTCCTCATTAATGTACACACAGCACCCCATATTGACAGAAAAACACAGCATTGTTGACATTTTTGCAGATTTATTAAAAAATAAAAACTGAAATATCACATGGTCCTATGTATTCAGACCCTTTGCTCAGTATTTAGTAGAAGCACCCTTTTGATCTAATATAGCCATGAGTCTTTTTGGGAAAGATGCAACACGTTTTTCACACCTGGATTTGGGGATCCTCTGCCATTCTTCCTTGCAGATCCTCTCCAGTTCTGTCAGGTTGGATGGTAAACGTTGGTGGACAGCCATTTTTAGGTCTCTCCAGAGATGCTCAATTTGGTTTAAGTCAGGGCTCTGGCTGGGCCATTCAAGAGCAGTCACAGAGTTGTTGTGAAGCCACTCCTTTGTTATTTTAGCTGTGTGCTTATGGTCATTGTCTTGTTGGAAGGTAAACCTTCGGCCCAGTCTGAGGTCCTGAGCACTCTGGAGAAGGTTTTCGTCCAGGATATCCCTGTGCTTGGCCGCATTCATCTTTCCCTCGATTGCAACCAGTTGTCCTGTCCCTGCAGCTGAAAAACACCCCCACAGCATGATGCTGCCACCACCATGCTTCACTGTTGGGACTGTATTGGACAGGTGATGAGCAGTGCCTGGTTTTCTCCATACATACCGCTTAGAATTAAGGCCAAAAAGTTCTATCTTGGCCTCATCCGACCAGATAATCTTATTTCTCACCATCTTGGAGTCCTTCAGGTGTTTTTTCATGTGTCTTGCACTGAGGAGAGGCTTCCGTCGGGCCACTCTGCCATAAAGCCCCGACTGGTGGAGGGCTGCAGTGATGGTTGACTTTCTACAACTTTCTCCCATCTCCCGACTGCATCTCTGGCGCTCAGCCACAGTGATCTTTGGGTTCTTCTTTACCTCTCTCACCAAGGCTCTTCTCCCCCGATAGCTCAGTTTGGCTGGACGGCCAGCTCTAGGAAGGGTTCTGGTCGTCCCAAACGTCTTCCATTTAAGGAATGGAGGCCACTGTGCTCTTGGGAACCTTAAGTGCAGCAGAAATTTTTTTGTAGCCTTGGCCAGATCTGTGCCTTGCCACAATTCTGTCTCTGAGCTCTTCAGGTAGTTCCTTTGACCTCATGATTCTCATTTGCTCTGACATGCACTGTGAGCTGTAAGGTCTTATATAGACAGGTGTGTGGCTTTCCTAATCAAGTCCAATCAGTATAATCAAACACAGCTGGACTCAAATGAAGGTGTAGAACCATCTCAAGGCTGATCAGAAGAAATGGACAGCCCCTGAGTTAAATATATGAGTGTCACAGCAAAGGGTCTGAATACTTAGGACCATGTGATATTTCAGTTTTTCTTTTTTAATAAATCTGCAAAAATGTCAACAATTCTGTGTTTTTCTGTCAATATGGGGTGCTGTGTGTACATTAATGAGGAAAAAAAATTAACTTAAATGATTTTAGCAAATGGCTGCAATATAACAAAGAGTGAAAAATTTAAGGGGGTCTGAATACTTTCCGTACCCACTGTATGTGAATAAAAGTCTAAAAATCAGTTAAAGTATACATCATATAAAGTGACCGTATCTCTTCACAAGACTTGAATTAAACCACTCAATCTTCAGTGGAGGGACTAAACTCTGAGGTTTCATTACAAAAATGTTAATTTGTGTTTGGAAGACTAAGCAAAGTCTTAGGCGTTTGTAACAGCATGAAATGAGAAAATAATGACAGAATTTAGATTTTTGTGTGAACTGTCCCTTTAGATCAGTGGTCAAGTCACCTATATTTCTGTAGCGATTTATTCAATACAATCCGTTTGAAAGCTGCTTCACAATATTAAACATGAAAATCACAGAATCTATGATGCAAACTTCAAATATGAGGCAAACCCAAAATCTGATGTAAAGCAGCTCTACGGAAGAGAATAACGTTGTTAGTAAACTCCTGTCAGTTACAACAAATATGGTGCACAAATGTCTCGGTGAAGGCCAGATGAACAGCAGTGACGTTCTCAACAGCGCTGACAAACACAAGAAACACTGTGCCATGAGCAATCACGTTAGAAGGCTTTTACATGGACTTACACCGTGTCTACACCGGACGTGACAGTTGTCGTGTCGCGCCGTGCCGCAACAGCTAATGTCTGTCTACACTGGATGCGACAAAGCGACCGTTGAAAATATCATCACAAATACGTCATTAATAGAATGCGGCAGCAGTTTACTGTCAGGGATTTGACGTGGTGTGCCGCGCCGCATCCAGTGTAGACAGCATCACTGATTATAATGAGTTCTATCGTATTTTGTTGCGCCGTGCCGCTTGCGTCCGGTGTAGACACGGTGTTACCATGGATTTACTGTAGTAACACTAACTGCACCATGGTATTGTGGCATGAAATGTGGGTTATACAGTACATATGGAATTTTATTATATCATTAATGTAGACATGTATTAAATGTATCAAAGGAGTAATGGTTGTTGTTGAGCTATAGCATTCGTGCAAATATTTATTCTAAATGTGTTTTGATTACTGTCATGTTCCGACAAAAAGATTAATTTAAAACCTCAATTAATTTTCATTCAGGAGAAGAAATCTACCTTTAAACTTGAAAGAAATTAGGATTTGATCATTCATTCATTGTTCATTCATTATCATGCAGTTTTGACTGATATGAACAATTTTATTGTGATAATTTTTGGCCATATTACCCAGCCTTAAACAAATCCCAATTAAACACACCTCAATGTCTTCGGGATCACTAGACACTTCAGGCAAGTGTGTTGGAACTTTATATCTCATATCCTGCTGCAAAACATGACAGTTTAATTTTAGACCGAATATCGATTTTGAGCAATACTGGGATGCACCAGTGAATGGTGGGATATTTTGCTATTAAAATGATTGTTCCAGAAGAACAGCATGAGAACTTTATTTTGTCTGGTCTCTCGGTATCAACTGATTGAGCTTTTAAGTTTTGCGAAGTACATTTCAGTGTGGACTTTTGTAAAACACTTAAGTGGGGATGGAGAGGGATTTGAAATGAAAACGCCCTTTTCGAATATGTCCAAATTAATATGGACATATAGTAGGCTAGCTCAAGAGAATGCTGGAGTTTCTCAGAAAAAAAGATACATATAATCTAAATATCTAATCAGTTTTGTGCACAATCTAGATTATGTTGATTTGTTTTTTTCCAATGATCCAAAGTTAATCATACACTAACTCATCTGACTCTAAACCTATTTAGATATGTATTCAGCTATATTAAATTTCTATTAAATATAATTTCTGAGAATAGCACTGCACTGCCTTTGTACTTGATATTATTGTGGTTTTCCAGGACAAGCTACTGAACTGAATGCAACTGCAGATAATTCTGAAGAATCCTTGCTAAACCATACAACAGATGCTATCTTAAGCAATTGCTTTAATTATATATCAGGCAGTTTTTAAGTGGATTCATACCAAAGCACTATCGATACACATTTCACTGTTTCTTCAACAGGAGAGACGACAACTGCTGAAACATCAGATTCCGGTTTGAACAGCTCTGTGGATCTTCAATATGTGGTAAGTATATTTTAAATGGAATATCGGTGAGTTTTGACACACTTCTGTTTCTCCACAGGCTATAGTGTAGCACAAGTTAAATATCATTTACATTACTACTTCCAATGAATAATTAAATAATGTCTGTGTTTCAGTATTAGGACTCCAGTAAACAAAACCACCATTACAACCACAAGAGGTCAAAGCTGATCCAAAGTTAGAGGAGGATTTGTAATGAAAGATTGGTGATAATTGTATTGTAATTGTAATTAAATAATCCTGACAAACATTATATTTTGGGGAGTTGGCTTGTAAATGGTTGAATTATATTCTCCCCTTTCTGCCTCATGGTTGATATAATCTGGATTATTTTGAAGTCAAGTGAGTTTAATTGTTATTTTGCTATATGTAGAGGCATACAAATGAACGACATGTGCCTCACAGGACCACGGTGCTACATAGACAAAGAATAATCTAACTACACATATACATAGTATATGTTTACAGTATATGTATTACGTACTTGCGCAAGGTATGTTTGCATGTAACAACGCTACAGAGAAAAAGTGCAATAAGAAATATTCAGGGCAAATGGAAACAGTGCAACATTAATTGCATGAAGACGGAAGCACTTTGAAGCACTTTGCTCGAGCCATTGATGTTTTTATACCAAGTGCTGAAAGAAAAATATTTTTATATGAAGAGAGCTGGGGCCTGTACCATGAAGCCGATTCATCATGGTACAAGCCTCGGGTTTTCCAATCTTACTATCATTCTATCTCTAAAGGGCCAGACTGGACACACTTACAGCGTTTCTAATATTTTAAATCTAAGTGGCAATAAAAATAAACCAGAGCATACTTTATCGCATATCCTAATAATTATCCTGTGTACTCTATAAAATATTGCCTTATATACTCTTGAATGTCTTAATCTGTGAAATACTGTTTCTGTATATACATTTGTTGATTAATTTTGTTCTTTTACACTGACTTCATTTATATAATTACAAACTTAACATTTGAATTGTATCAAATGAATTTATGGTATCAGCGGATGTCTGCCTGTTATTGGTCTGTAATCTGTTTATTCTTAAATGCTATTTCTTTGCACTGTTTTGTTGTTTTTGTCGTATCCATTCATGATGGTCATTTGCAACGTTTCTACTTTCTATTTCTGCAACATCAAGGCCAGAACGACAGCATACAAACTATGACAATGATCTCAGGTGCTGATTGTGCTTTATTTAATGTTAGAAGTGTCTGTGTGAGTTTGAATATCATTTTGTGCGACCTTTAGCCGTACTAAAAGTGACAATGGTTAAACTACCTCAAATTATGAACTCTGTGAATAAACAAGTGTTTACAAATTGCTTGTTGCTGGAATCGTGCCAAGAGTTTTGCACTTGATTGCTGAATACACACTACCTATGTGTAAACATTTTGAGAACAAATAAAATGAACCAACTAACAAACCTTACAACTTGGCAGAAGATTTTTTTTTTTATTTCTTTATTTTAATATTATCATTTATAACTTTTTTTAATTATTTATTGAACATTGAACTGTTGGCCATATTGCCGTCAACATATAACGTACTATAACTTTGTGAAAGAATTGTTTAATGCGTAAATGTATGATAAATGTATTTATTCGTTGAACACTGACTGACTGACTAAAACACTTTATGTGGGTTAAGCCTCTCCACTTCTTCCCTGATACACATGATGTAATCGTTTTGTTTTCTCACTAGTTAAAACATCAACCGCTATTTTCTGTGACTAGTTTTCTGTTGCTGAGAGCTTTTGCTTTCAATGATTTAAAAATGAGTAATTAGCAGAGGTGTAAAGTATTGGAGTAAATGTAATTAGTTACTGTACTTGAGTATCTTTTCAGGTACTTTGTAGTTGTACTGAGTATCAAAGATATTAGCAACTTTTACTCTTTACTTTACTACATTTTTGAACGAGTATCTGTAGTCTTTACTCCACTACATTTGAAATGAGTGTTGCAGTTACACATTACATTTAGCATGGACCTAGCTTTTTCTGCTGCAGTTTATTTCTGCTACAAAAGACGTGATACTGCCTGCTACAGGTTTTGCCCTTACTCACCCAAACTTGTCAACAAGGCTACTTTATGTGAATGCGAGTTCCTTAGCAAGTATTTGTGAATCAGAGGTGTTTTATGTATGAGATGAGGACATGACTGCAGCCTCTTTACTCCACTACATTTCTGAATGAGTATCTGTACTCTTTACTCCACTACATTTCTGAATGAGTATCTGTACTCTTTACTCCACTACATTTCTGAATGAGTATCTGTAGTCTTTACTCCACTACATTTGAAATGAGTGTTGCAGTTACACATTACATTTAGCATGGACCTAGCTTTTTCTGCTGCAGTTTATTTCTGCTACAAAAGACGTGATACTGCCTGCTACAGGTTTTGCCCTTACTCACCCAAACTTGTCAACAAGGCTACTTTATGTGAATGCGAGTTCCTTAGCAAGTATTTGTGAATCAGAGGTGTTTTATGTATGAGATGAGGACATGACTGCAGCCCAATGAGGCCCAAACCAGCACATCCAGTGCAAGAAGGCTTCAGTTTTTTAATTTTACTTAACATTATTTTATGTATCCATTATACCGAAGAGATCTTTTTGAAAGATATAGTTTGTTTGTTTGTTTTGTTTTGTAATTTTGAGGTGTTCAGTTTTATTTTGGTTTTAGAAAATAAATGTGATTGCTCTCCTCACAAATCAACTCTTTCTTGTTTTTGTTTCATGCTCTCTGTGCCTTGCACTGAACTTTTATGTCACTTTCTGTCTTCCATGGTGTTTGTAGTCCATTTGTTCATTGGTTCCCCTTGATTAGTCT